>NW_010521151.1:32949-64507 GCF_000687285.1 Phaethon lepturus
TCTCTCTTTTTCTTAGCAGGAGACACATAAAATAATGAGGCTTTTATGCTTCTAGAAGTTAACTTAAAAAAACCCTGTACTTAAACCCTCAGGTCAATCAGGACTTTATATCTGAAAACAATTATGTTATTACATCCCAATTTGTCAAAACATTTAATTACAGCACACATCTCTTCATCTATTATGGAACTGAGAAGTACGCTTTCCTGAATCAGGGACACAGAGACAGTCATCAATATCCATTTAATACCACTGTGACACAAGATTATTTAAGCCTTCAGTAAACAAATGGAGCAGACTGTACTCTTGGTTAATCTTCAAGAGCTGCAGAAGAATGATAACTTGTCCTTTCATGTTCTCCGAAACAAAAACATGAACATACTTTTTTCAGCTCCCTTAAAAGAGTTTTTAATATCCATTGCTTTTAATTGACCAGAACATAACTATAGTATTTGTATTAAGAAAAGTTCATGCATTCAGCATATATATACTGAATTGAATAGCTGTGTTTAAATTGCTACCATTACTCTCCTTCCTTTTTGATGATCAGGATCTATGATTATGAACTCAAATTATTTTAATTAAAACATCATTCCATTCTGAAATTAACATGCCAAATGATAGGTGACATTTTGTGTAAGAGGCAAACACACAGTTTCAGAAGCAGCTTTGCACGCATCTCACGGTGTGTACCACCATAAAGTCAGTGAAGGAGATGTCACCAAAGGACTTACGCTGTGTAAGTACAGCCAAGGGCAGACACACTGGAGGGCAGACCGGAGCAGCATGCATCAGCAGGATGCAGAAAGCACAGAGCCTTGATTAAGACAGAAAAATCAACATCCTGCACACTCATAAAAGCCACTTTCATGGTGTGACTCAGCTTTTTGAAGAGAAACTATGCACATGCATTTTTCTGCACCGTGATTTACTTTCAGTAGTTGCTGCCACTGCACAACTGCCTTGTTTTATGAGTTATTAGGTAAGGCCAAGCTGATTGTCTCATTTGCCACAAGGTCATCACAGTCACAGCCCTCTGCACTGTACCTGTGGTGTTGGGGGTAGAATCTGTAGTACATCTACAAGTGTCTCAACCCATGTCTTTAGACTTTGGAACCAAATAAAAGAACAGTAGACGCCTCAGCTTTGTTCCACCAGTAATACCAGTCTCTGTTTTACAGAATCAGAGGATGACTGAGGCTGGAAGAGAAGTCTGGAGATCATGTGGCTGAATGCCCTAATGGGACTTGGAGTGACAGGGCCTTGTTTGGTCAACCTTTAAATATCATCAGGGATGGAGATTCCACAGTCTTTCTGTGCAACCTGTTCTGTTTGATCAGCATCATTGTGGAATCAGAATTTTTTATTTACAGCTTTTTGGTTCTTCGAGGGCTTCATTATTCTGTGTGGGCTTCATGTCTGGAAAGAAAATATGCTTTGTGTTTCTTCAAATTCTTCATTCACACTCATTTCTAGAACTGAAATTTCTGCATATAAGCAATGTTTTGTCTCCCTCGGCACCTTTCAGTTCAGCTTCTCTATACCAGTAAGAGAAATAGGGTTAAGGCATGGACTCAAACATAGGTTTGTTGTTGACTATACCATTTAATTGTAACCTCACGTGGTTTTGCTCAGGTTAGGCAACAGTGTTCCAGGCAGCCATGGTTCACAAGATGGCATGGGCCAGGAGACAATCTCATCATAGTCAAGTGTTATGAGAGGAACATGGACTTCTTATGATAAATCTGACGTGATGGGGTCTTCATCTGGTTAGAATTTCTAGACACAATACAAGATTTACTTTTATAAGTGTACACAGTCTGAGATTCAAAGAATACTGCATCACGCTTTTATAACCAACACGCTAGTTCATTGTACTGAAGTGCTTGTGTTCCTCAAAGACAAAGATCACAGAGAAAGTGCTGAAAACTGCAACACGTTCCATATGCTTGGAATGATAGTGCAAACACGTGAGTTATACAGACAGGGATGACAAAAGAGCTTATAGTCTATTTAGAGGCCTAAGAAAGCACCTGGAACTGCTCTTTCACAAAGTAGAGCATAGATTTTTGGAATCAGGTTGGGGACTTACTTTTCTACGGAAAAGCTTAATTAGGATCTCAGTCCAAAAGAAACAAGAAGTCTGCAGCTTAAAAAACCAAATCCTTTATCATTTGGTTATTCCAATTACACTCCTGCTAAAATCTTCTGAGGATTGTGCTCACTCATTCAGTCATTGATGACAGAAGCTCTTGTGAAATGGTGTCTGATTTCTATAGTAATAGAATCTGTTAGCAGTGACCAAATTTATGAGTTCTACTTTTTATCTGTAGAAAATATTGAATGCCTGTAACATGATTTTACTTCCTCTTATCACAGCTTTTGATAAAGCTTATTTTAAGAAATATACAGATTAAAGCAGGGCTAGTTAATATATCCTCCAAAAAAGGCATAATCATTTCTAGTAAATCGTGTGCAGATTTCTATCTTAAAAATTAATCTGGTCTGAAATAATGAATCGTATGCACCATTTCTTAACAAGATAGCTATTCAGATTTGTTGGGCGCTCTCAGGGACACCAGCTTTTGGGATCAGCTAAGTACTGGGGTTGTGATACAACATTGATGAAAAAACTTTCTAAACTACTCCAAACTCCTTTCAAAAAGACAAAAATACACAAACAATATTTGGATGCTAAATTTTATTTAGAGGCCTTTGCCTTACTGTACTAAGAGACCCAATCATTCTATTTTTTAAGAAAGTGCTTCTTCAGAAGGGAAAAACAGGATGAATACCCCTCATGAATTTTTCCTTTCTGCTTCGTGTTTTGAAGGTGCTTTTCCATTTTAAACAAATTCTTATTTACTTACAAGGAAAGCTGAAGGCTCAGCATTAAATGTTGTGCCTGTTTCCAAGTCACTTACTGCAGTAACACTTCTAAATAGGTGTAGATTAATTTGGTGGCATAAGTAACATTTTTTCACACTACCTCTCTCCTATTAGCTGATACTAATCACATTTTTAATAAACTATGTCTTGACAGGATGTCTTGCATAAACTTATTCCTTTCCACAGCCTTGAGGCTAATATCAACAGTATGTTTTCTTTCAACCTAATTCCAACAGCAGGTTAGCATATGTACCCCTCTTTACCACTGTCACAGATGTGGGGTTAACAGTCTAGAAATAAAAATCCGGTAGACGTAGAGGAAAACTAGAAAGCACAGCCCAAGTGTACCTGAAAGACTCATAAACCAATAAGCAAATGAATGAATATTCATTAAATCAGTGTCATATCATTTGGAGGCGCCTGGCAGGTTTGGAATAGCTGGGCTGAGAGACTTGGATTGACTGTGGGGGAGGAAGAGAGCACACAAACTATTACCTTATCAAATAGTTCCTTAGTGCAGAGGTCCCTAAATCTGTTACAATTCCAAGGCATGCAGTAGGGTTGTACGTAGGGCTGGAAAGGGCAGTCATTTGTTTTAACTATCATAGATACTAGTAGATTTTATGCTTGTCAGTGATTGATTGAAACTAGTAGAATGTCATGCAGGGATCAAGAAAATTAGATGTGACAATTTTTCTACTGTCAGACCTTGAACTTTCAAAGACTGATGGAGCAGTGCAATGATCAGACAAGGACTGAAGGATGTCCACTGGTAAAATAACCTCATTTCCACAATGATGTAAGAGTCTAAGGAAAGACACTTTGCTTTAAACTATCCTCTGCATTCAGGGTGATGATGTGAAACCTTCAGAAAGTCACCGACAAATTGTTTATATATTCATACTTATTTATTTTACTAGTTCCAAACCACTGGTGAACTATTGGGTCTGAAAAAGGCATGGAATAGTGGTATAGGGGCGTCCGACATTTCAAGTCTCCTGAGACAGCCACCTGTGCGCTGTGTTGCCTTGAAGAAGCAGTAAGTTATTTTATGCCTGAAGAACAATGCTGCTACTTTCATTCCAGAATAGCAGTATTTTGAGATCTTCAGATATGATACATTTTTTTCTAAAGTACAAAATTATTAATAATATTTAAACAAGTCAACTGACAAGGTTTTTGTATCCTAAATCAAAGCATTGTTCCAATCCTTGTTGCCATAGATATGAAACATCTCAAATGCTCCATACGATATTATTCACTTCCAATACACCCAGTGAACTTCTCATACTAGTCAGTGTTTAATTTGAAGTGTTTAAAAAAGTATTATACCAGTCCCTGAATATGGACATGCAGTATTACTGAAGAAAATTCTGCCTTTTCCTGAGCAGGCTTTCGATTCAAGAAGAAAAATGTTGGCAGTTTGAAAATGGAAGGTTATGTTTGTGTGGTGCAAGAAAATAAATAAACCCATTTCTTTATCTAATTCAGCACTGTTTTTTTTTTCATTTAGATATTTTCAAACCACAGATACCCAACAGAGTTTTTGACTGGCATTTTTGTTCAGTAAAGATTTTAAAAATATAAATATAAGCCAAATTACATATAAAGATGTCTTCAAAAAAGGGCAAAAAAGAATTAGATTGTGTGAAGAACTTAGTGATATTTCCAAAGTGGAAGACATAGAAGACAGTGGGAGACCCACCATGTTTTTATTTCAGTCTTTAGCTATAGCTGTCTTTTCTGACACAGCCTCTAAGGGACCTCCCCGCACATCTGTTTCTCCTTGCCCACAAACTCCCACAGCTCCACCACTCTCTCCAACTAGCGTTTAACTTCAGTAAAGACATTTGTCGATCAGTCAAGTGTGAATCTGTCAATCAGCTGGCACCTACAAAATTTCCTTTCTGAGAGTGGTGGACAAAGACAATGTACAGCAATAGAGGTTGTTTCTCCAGAACAGAAGCAGATTCATAATGCTGAGAGGAACACAACACTGTGAGGAAAAACTGAGACTTACGCTTTACTAATTTTTTACCCTCTAGGCTTTTAGTGATCTGATTTAATCTTGGGATCTTCCATTTGCCTATGGTTTCAACAGCTATTTGTGAGCTGCAGATATTCACAAACAGGTTTTCAGCTGCTGGACAGGCTTTGGCACCTTTAGTTCCTTCCCTCTCCAAGGACCAGTGCTCTTCCTCTTCTCAGTCATCATCAGCAGTGTTAGGATCAGCTACCCCCACGGTTATTTGTCATAAAGGTTGCTCTATATTCCTTCTGTTGTTTTACCATTCATGACTGATTTTGACAAGTCCTTTTTATCTATCTGTATGAATTCAAGCTGGGTGATACAGACTGGCAGACTGAGGTGTATGTAAAATTTATAAAGAAAACACGCTAATCTAAACATTTCTCTGCTCTCCCTAACATGTTATTTGTCTTCTTCATGATTGTCTGGATTGTAAAGGGAAGCAAGCTTGCCTGTCATGAGTGAGGCATGTTCACATCCTTTTCATGATCATGTAGGTGGGCTAATTTCCCAGCTGGGGAAGGATGCAGTTGCCTGAACACAGACATATTGTTATTTTGGTAACTGTCCTGTTGTAGCCCTATACATATAAATTTGCCATTACTGGTCAAAGGCCACAGGGTTTTTTTGGCCTTACAGTGTAGGGTCTTGCCTTGACTTGAGATGATTTTAGCTTGTCTTATCTGTGACAGCAGTAGTGTAGCAGTCAGCTGACAATTGCTTAAACTTGTTTCAGTTTTACTTTGCCTTTATAAAATTGTATGGTGTAACCCCTAGTGTCAGTTGATAGTACAATAAGCAGCTTTCCTGTGTAGAAGGAAATACCTATGACCCTAGAATAAAAATATGAACACAGTGGGCAATTGCTGGTCCTTGAGTGAGTGCAGCCTTGTGGGTCAGGTAAATACAGTTTCAGGGATAACAAAGAGGACAGAAAAGTGAGTGTGATATGGAAGTGTAATTCAGTGAGGAAAAATCTAGTAAGCAGATTGTGTTAAAAACATATAAAACAACCTGAATGAGATACAACACCAGAAAGAAGTGGGGGAAGAAATCCCTGCCATCACCATCATACTCCTCCTTGTGAAGAAAGAGGGCTTGTGAACATTATGGTAGGACACCCCACATACACAGGAGCACATGTACACATGCACATTTTCACCTCAGTGAAGATCAGCCAATATTTTAATTAGATCAATATTGAGTTTGGGGCTCTGCTTATCAGCTATGTTCCCTTTTTGCCTATTGCACAACGTTAAGATGAAGACAGTATCCAGCTTGGCCATCAGTGCTCTAGCACGGAGTGGGTCCCCTGCAGCTCTTGCAGTATATCTGTGTACCCCATGAAGGTTACATCGCATGCCCTAGGATGCCTCAGTAGCTGCTGTTTATGCAGCTGAATCCCATCCTCAATATCTATTTCTTTTTTCCCCTCTCTCTTCCAAACCACCCTTTCAGCCATAGAGGGAAATGGGCATGGAAGTACCTTTCAGTCACACAAGCTGTGCCTGTGCAGGGCTGCTGCCAGCTACATCTGCCAGCCGCCCTAGCTCCAGGGAAAAGGAAGGGTACACAAAAGCTCACTACAAAATGTTGTGTCTCTGTTCTCCTCCTGTTTTACTGTGGAGCCAGACGGAGATGATGAGCAGGCCAAAAGGAAGACCAGCAGAAAGTCAGGCAGGTGAGGGTAGCTAGTTGAGAGGTACCTCTAGGTATGCAAAATTTCAAGAAGAAAGACATTCTGGGCAGCAGGCAGTGAGGTGTAATGGTTGTAGTAGCAGATTCAGATTAACAGTGTCAATGATTCAAAAACACAGATTGAGGAAAAGAACTTATTCTTTTCACCCATGTAGCAATCCTGTAATATAAAAGAGTTTTATTGAGGCTTAATGAAAGACATTAGCTTTTTGAACCCAAAATAACATCTTCCTTCTTTTGCTCCCTGTTGTTCTTCAGGTTTCCAGCTTTCCATATGACATGGCTCATACACAGTGCTTGGGGCTCTCATTGCATCATCGACATCAAAAGGAGGCTCACCAATGATTTCACCAAAAACAGGAATAAGCACTCATAGACTTTAAAGTATATCACAGGACCTATTGGCTGTGAATAGTTCATTTGTGATCCCCTCAAAAAGGATTCTTGGCCCAGAAATCGTGCCGTTCATTCTCCTCATATGATCAGGGATAGGGCAAATAGGAACACACAGATGCGTCAAGAGAAGCATGATTTCTATGGTGGTTTTATCCTTGTACACTAACAAACCCTCAGGGGATAAAACAAAAGTTGCCGCAGTGATTGATTTCCTTATTTCATAAGTACATGTTTTTCAGCTAGACAACATGCAACTGCATTTCTCAGCTGCCACTTAGCAAAGTTGCCACCGAGTTCACTGGGAGTTTGGCTGAAGAATTTGCCTATATTGCCAACATATGACAGTGCTACTTCTTCCACTAATACAATTTTCAATGAAAAAACTCAATAAGAGCTTCTTCTTTCTGTCCCACATTAAGGTTTCTGCATAAATTTAATCAGTACACCATAGACCACCCACAGGCTGTCACACAAAACACTTTCAGTGTACGAGACAAGCTGACTGTACAAGCTCAATTGTGGACCAAAACCCCCTCATCTAACTTCTATTTATTATTTAGTCAAGTATTTCTTGCAATCACTGCCCAGCAATCTAGTTCACAAAGTCTGTTTTCTCTTGTAGTTTACTTGGAGAAATGAACATACTGATCTAAATATAGATAGTTTTCAGCTTCTCAACTCATTTTGGCCTTCCTTTCAAGTGGATGGACAGACAGAAACCATTTAATTGACAATTCAATGATAAAAATCTACAGATCTAAATATCTAAAAGGTGTATCTTCAAACATCAAGAGAGTGTGCACTGAATAACCATTTTGAAATATTTTTGAACGTTTCAAAATATATAGTCGTTCAGTAGTATATAGTATAGTATATATACTAGGTAAGATAAAGCATCCATTCATCCTCTGTAGCCTCTCACCTTCAGCAGCCAAAAGGTGGTGTTTAGAAAGAACATACAAAAAAGTGGCAAACATGCCATGATGGCAAAAGGTTCTCCCTCAGCTTTCAGCTGAACACAAAATATTTTTTTTACCTTTAAAAAAATTCCGCTAATATACTACCATCAATATTCCAGCAGTGGTAAACTGTTATCCAGGAAACTCATTTTTCTGTGTAATAACCACTGAATTGCTCAGCTTGCCTCTTTGAATGGCATGTAGCTGAGAAAATCAGCAATTTTCTTCACCTTTCAAAACAGAGAACCGTAACAGGCATTTTTAAAGTGGCACGCGTTTGTTACGTGACATAGTCAATGAGCTTTAGATTATAGATAGACAATAATTATGATTCCCCTGTAAATTACTATTGGGAGAGTATTCCATGTTCCTTCCTGGGAGTGGAGCCAGTGGGAGAAAGTGAGAGCGATGGTGCTGGGAGTTAGGTTTCAGCAGTGAAGCTGATGAAGAGGGAGAGTGGACAGAGTCATTAGCGATGACTTGGTGTTAACCAGGACAGTCTCCCGAATATTCTGGTGGAATTGGATGACTGGAGTGTTAGTACAGCTGGATGAAGTTTAGAGCACAGTTAAAGTGGCTATGAAGTTGTCAAGATGATCACTGATAGCTGTGGTTGTGTGGAATAATGTTGAGATTGAAGGGATCTTTGGGTAGGAAAATAACTGGACTGTGGAGAGTGGTGAATGGGCAAGGATGGTGGAATAGCATCTGAGGACTAATAGATCTGAGGACACTGAGCACTAAGGTGAGAAGGCTGGGGTGATACCACCAGAATGTGGATGTGGAAGATGTTAAATGGGGACTGAGATATTGGAACAGTACTTGAGTGAGATTGGATATGATGGAAATGAGGGAGCAGAGATGGTACAAGGGCTAGAGGTTGGAGATACTAGATATGCAAGGATACTGGAGATGGGAGGGTTAGCACAACCCTGGAGACATGTATTTGTATGGGAGGAGACTGGGGATATTTGGCCTCACTCAGCAGCAGGGAGAAGACAGGCTCAGAGACACAAGCTGGCCTGACGAGGCACAAGGGCACACATGTCTGAAACTGAATCACAGCACCATCGCCTCTAGAAGGGAAGGATGAGGGACACTGCATCTATCCCTTCAGTGTCTTCCTGTGGTGAGAGATGAGAGCAGAGACAGTGAGCTCAGGAACCTCACTAGCCCAATGAAATCACCCTTACTTGAAATATATTTTATCTCAGTGAAATTGTTCCCTTACCAGTGTGAAACATTATCCCACGCTTTCTTTGTCTCTTCTGCACATTAAAAGCAGTATCATTTCTATCTGTCTTACAGGCATGCAGTCAGGCTTAATTTCTGAACCACTTGGAGACTCTCAGATGAAATAAATTCACAAATGCATATCAGTTAGAAGAGTAGATACATGTAAGCTGGTGGGCATTTGTTAAGCGAAAAACAGTATGAGATCTACACTAAACCATGTGAGGCTTGACTAGGCGTGCATGATTTTTTTTCTCACCCTAACACCATCTAGTACCGCAGCTCCCTAATCCCAGTGGGATTTGTACAACTTTGTCTTGTCAGCAGTCATTACAACATATTGGTCATACACGAGTCTTAGGGAAGGGTTGGCAGTTGTATAAGCATCGAAATGTATCTTAGTGATAACAGCTTGTCAGTGGAATAGATTTCCAAGGGAGCTAGTTGAAGTTCTATTCCTAGAGAAACTGAAAAACATGTGAGAGAGATAAATCTGGTGAGAAAGCAACATACAGAGTCCAGAAAAAATCAGGCAGCTAGACTTAATCACATGTGGATTATTCTGATCCTGTTTTGTGATATATTACTTACTTTTTCAGCATTTTTTTAAACACGTGAAAGCAATAAAAATCACAATTGACACTTCCTAACAATAAGCCTGAGGCCATTGAGTACCTTTCACTCATGAGTAAGATGTAACTAAGATTACAGTATAAATGACTCATATATCTCTGATTTGAGTTTACAAACATAGTCTGGGCAAGTGGTAGATTCTTAACAGGTTACCCAGAGTTTTAACGTAATTATTGCTCATGTTAAGTGCTCAGAATTGCTCCCTGGAAGTGCCCACCGTTATCTGTGTAGAAAACGTAGAGACACCATGCTGGGCTTAGAAGGAAGTCTGAGAACCCAAAACGTACATGCCACTAGCACATGATTTGGAACTATCAGACCAGAATCAGATTCTCAGATGAATTTATTACCATATATTTCTCCTTCACCGAGATATTTTTCTTGCTTTTAAAGTCTACATGGAAATTATAGTCTGTATGACTATTTCCATAATCTATCTTAATTAACAGTCTGAGCCTTCATGTACGTTCCAGATATTTTAATGTTATGCAACCAATTAATACTATCTTTATTCCCTTAACTCATCAATGGAAATTTCCTTGCATATAAGGATAATTCCCAGCTTGATCTTATTTGAAGATAGAGCTAAAAAGATCTGGAAGCCAAAAAGATTTTGTAAACACAGGCATTTTTAAGAATTCTGATTGAAGCATCTAAGCTATATAGATTACACAAGGGGAAAATTTGTATACTGGGTTACAAAAGCTATCAGCAAAAGGTGACTTCAGCAGTACAAAGTTATGTACCAAGGTGAAACCATGATGGTAGAGGTCATGTCCATTTAGCTGTCATGTGCCTGGCAAGCTCTAATGTCCTTCAGTTTTTTTTCCAAAATTTACATTGGAAATGAGATGTATGCTCTTAATATTGAAGGTAATTAGCAACTTCAACAAGTGGACAAATGAAGCAATAAATACATTAGAACTTCAATTCTTTGAATAAGTCTTTTCTCATATTAGCCACAAATTGGGCTGATATAACTTTGTTTTATTCTGGCAGAAAATAATTCCCACAGTCAGAATTACCTCCATTCAAGGTGGTATACAGGTCAGACAGAATTTGACTTTTTCTTTCTAAAAATCTGACTCTATAGGTAAAAAGCAGCCAGGTCTTTTACCTCAGAGTCCATGTTCCAACATCAAAGCAAAGCAAGCACACCAATGGCCATCAACTTTCAAGATCCTGAACTTGTTTACACCAAACAGAAACCTGGTTTTCAATGGGTTGTCTATACGAAGCATTTTAACTTTAAAGGTTTTTGACATCAAAGCATTTACTGACTGGATAAAAAATAAATTGCATCTCTTTTCTTGTAGCTATTTTTTCCTATTTAACTCAGCATTCACATTTTATGTAGTTATTTTTTCCCCTGGCCTTGCAACTGTGATTAAACGTTACTATGACTGTAAAGACAAGGCAAAAATTATGGACTACAATTGATTGCATACTGTATAAAGCTACAAAGAAAAAGATTAAACAGTGTTAATGATGTGTAATTTGTTTGCCTCCTGGTGACAACGGGCATTTATATCCTCTTCTGAAAGTACATGTCTCTTGTGTTTGAAGAGATTTAGGTAACTGGTATTATCAGAGCTTATATAAGTATTTTAATATATTCAGTGTTTAGTAAGTATACATATAAATGAAAGGCTATAAATACTAATTACTGTCTGTTTTGGCTCATTACTAGCATAAGGACATATGCTTGTTCTGGTAGATTCAAAACTACCTTTTTTGAATCTTTTCAAAAAAGATTGCCTTTTCACAGTAAGGCATCCCAGGTAGCATATAAACTGTTTTTCAGACATTTGAATTCCTTTACATCACTCTTCACTTACGCAGAGTATGATTTATAGAACACATGAGAGTTACATATTAATAACTTAATAAAGTGACCAAAGATGAAAAGACATTCTCCATTTGATTTATCTAAGATATTTATGCAAGCTCCACTTGCATAATATCACAGTGTTTCACTACCTGTAGCAGCGTTACAACAGCCTTTAGGACTGGGAAATTTTTGAGTTCACCAGGGCAGTAACAGGCTTACATATCAACATATTCAGACAATTTCCAAGTTAGTATCCAAACCATTAGACCATATTCTCATACATTTTTTTCCTCGATAAATTCCTATAGCTAGATGCATTTTTATTCATGTCTATTACTTCAACTGGCCGTGGAAAGGAGGATAGTAAATTCTTTATGGTGTTCTTTCCCTGCCAACATAAAGAAATCTATGGTAGATATCCATAACACAGACCTTTAGTCTGTACACTAAAATACAAATACCTTATTCTTCCTTGTTGAAATCCATGCCAAACCTCTTCATGTTAACAGTGGGATAGGAAATAACCAATTTTTTAACTGTGCAAACCTATTTGAAACAAGGACGCATGGGCTAGTTTTAACAGAGACTTAGTGCGTATGTGGCCTGACAAAGAGTATTTAATTAACCTTCCTAGTAAAGATAGTGTCCTATATGAAGGTTATAGAAGACTGTTATGGGAACATAAACCCCCATTTTGATGGTGTAAGGGACGTCCAACTGTAAGGGATCACCCAGCTAGACCCTTTTGGAGCACAAAGGCGAGATGCAGGGAGTTGTGAATCGACTCAGTTTCATCTCACCTTGACAGATCCTTATCTGTGCAGTAGATGACTTGGGGGGCTGCAAAAACGGCTCATCCCGGGGTTGCCTGAACACTGCACCATGGTAAGAACCTAAACCTGAATGCAGCCTTGAATAATCCCTTAACAAACAAATGCCCTGAGCACCATTCCACCGCTTTTCAGTTACTTGGTGTGCTGATGGGCCATCACACCACTAGACTAAAAAAAATTATCCACTCAGATGAGTCCTGCCCCCACCCATCAAATCAGGAGATAAAAAGTGTAAGGTCTGGGCAGAAATGGGGCCGTCTTTCCAACGATAGAGCTGGCCTGTAGGAGATTCTCTCCCCCTTGTCCAGGACGCTGTACAAGGTAACTTCCCAGGGATTAACTTCTCAGGCCTTACCTGAGAGAAGGTAAGTGATTAAGAAACATACGTATGGTATTTGGCATGCTTTAAGACTGTGATTAGTGCATTCTTTTTAAGGCATTAATACCTAGTGCGCCTGCGGTTTACAATTGCAATAGTCCATTCCTCCGTTGTATTCATAAAACCTGCAATAGCGGTGTATTGGAGCTGTGAGTGAAGTTCAAATAAACTGTTATGGGATCTGTCAGTGAAGTTCAAATAAATTGTTAATTTGAACCTTACAGTGAAGTCTCTTTCTCATGGTCACATTTACGGTTGTTCTGGACAATGCATGGTGATGGGGAAGGAATAATGAGCAATGCAGTGCCACAAATCCAAAGGCTCGTGGGCAGTTTGTGTCAAATCTAGAAGGGTAGCTTCATATAGTTTTCCCAGATATCTTTTTCCTTTGGTGGTATTAACTATGTGAGCACGCTGCATTAAACACTGAGTTATTTTCTAATTATCTGAAGTTAAATCAAGAAGGTTGCTGAGGGGGCAAGTTGGAAGATAAAGTCACGACAAGATAAAGTCACAATCTAGAACTGCTGAGAAGGTCAGATGTTTCAGGACTGCAGAACCAAAGGCACTGAGGAGACTGATGACCTTTAAACTGGCTTGCCAAATTGCCTCATAATTAGCAAAGCCAAAAAAAAGAGAAATTATGTCTAGACTAAAAGTGAGGAGCATTTCAGGCAGATATCCTGGACATTTGAGGCTGGCCAGAAAATCTGTTTGCTTGGCTCATAGATCTTGTATTACTTTTTTCCCCTAAGTGCTGCATTTTAATTGATAAAATTACTTTGGCTTAAGAAGGCTTTTTGACCCTGTTCTTCACCAAAATTGTTCAGAAAGGAAAGAACTGCAGGCAACAAACCCAGGATTACCATACAGTAGCAACAAGACAGGACAGCTTTGAACCAGGCAACAGAGCACAGCACCAGGATGATCAAGCTCATGGAGAGCAGAGCTAGAAAATGCACTCGTAACAGGATACAAGTGCCTGCCAATTAATAGCTAAACAGAAATAAAACCTATACATTAGATCTAGCACATTCCAGTCAAACCTGTTGTTATCTCGAACTCTTCGAGCCCAATGTTGGGCACCAAAAAGGACTGTTGTGGTTTAACACAGCAGGCACCTAAACACCACCCAGCCCTTCACTCACTTCCCCCCTGCCTCAGTGGGATGGGGGAGAGAATCAGGGGGAAAAAAAAAAAAAGTGAGAAAACTCGTGGGTTGAGATAAAGACAGTTTAATAGGTAAAGGAAAAGCCACGCACACAAGTAAAGGAAAAAGGGAATTCGTTCACTAATTCCCATGGGCAGGCAGGTGTTCAGCCATCTCCAGGAAAGCAGAGCTCCATCACGTGTAACGGTTATTTGGGAAGACAAAAAACCACAACTCCCATCTTCTTCTTCCCCTAGTTTATACGCTGAGCTTGATGTTGTATGGTATGGCCAGTCTGGGTCAGCTGTCCTGGCTGTGCCCCTTCCCAGCTTCTCATGCACCCCCAGCCTTCTCGCTGGCAGGCCAGCTGGACTGTCCTTGACTGCTCAGCAACAACTGAAAACATCAGTATGTTATCAACATTATTTTCATTTGAAATCCAAACCACAGCATTATACCAGCTGTCAGGAAAACAATTAAGTCCATCCCAGCTGAAACCAGGACAGTCCATTACAGAAACAGGAAAAAATGAGTGATCACAGTCAAGAGAAAAGAAGCAAAAGGATCATCATTTTTAGAAGACGACTGAGGTTAAATATGTATCATCTAACTAGACAGGTTCAGGGCTTGGGCATGAACATCAACTCAAACAACAGTCATCCATGCTATTTAATCATTATCATCGTCCCTATCAAGTTTTTGTCCAGGTCACCTAATACTGTACTAAACAACATGTGACTATGGCTCAGGGACTAGCATGGCCAAAGACTATTTCCAGTAGATAGCAATATGTGGCCTCCTGTATAATAAGAGTTTAGACGTATTGATGCAAGCAATATCATGTCAATGGGCCTCTGGTTCCTGTGTTGTTTTATTTAGTAACACAGAAGTAGCCAGAGAGACTGGGGCAGGAGGGAGATGGATCCAGCTGCCTTTGAGCCATAGCATTTTTCTGTATAATACACTGAAAAGGATCTGAGAAAGAGTATTAGTAATACATGACAAAATTCTATATCTTAGTGTAGTGGACTCAAACAAAATAAATCACTTTTTACAAGGTAATTATTTACCATCAAGTTTTTGAAGCACTAGAGAAAATGCATTCATAGGAGATAATCAGTGTGTTGTTGACACAGCATCCTTACAAAGACAGACATCCAAGCCCAACCAGGGAATTAAAATTGTTACATAACTCCTGCTGCAGGAGAGAGCCAAGCTGATGGATGAGGCTAGAAGTAGAGAGGCTGAGAAAAGACAGTACTTAAAGCTCATTTCCTGCAATTTTCAACATGATCTCCACTGCAAATATACATCTCAATTCTCAGTCGTTCCATATGCTGTAAGTCTAACTGCTACACACAGGAGAACAAGATGTCTTCTGGGGGCCAGATTAGGGGGGAGAAAGTTTCCTCATATAAATTTGAAAACTGACAAGTTGCCAGTGCAACTTCAGGAAATGCATCCAGAATTACATGAAATGTGGTTTTAAAATTATACATGTAGAGTCTTTTGTGAAAAGTCTGCATGCATAACTCATGGAATTAAGAGTAAGTATAAACTAAAAAATGTACACAAAGTAAGTCAATAAAGCTGATTTACTCATCTTATTATACTTCAGTCAAAAAAATTGACTGGGGGTTCCAGAGCTGAACACAGACTCCAGGTGGGGTCTCAGAAGAGTGTAGAGGGCCACAATCACCTCCTCGACCTGCTGGCCATGCTGCTTTTGATGCAGTGCAGGATACAGTTCGCTTTCTGGGTTGTAAGCGCACATTGCTGGATCATGTTGAGCTTCTCATCAACCAACACCCCCTAGTCCTTCTTCTCAGGGCTACTCTCAATACATTCTCTGCCCAGCCTGTATTTGTGCTTGGGATTGCCCCAATCCATGTGCAAGACCTTGCACTTGGCCTTGTTGAACTTCATGAGGTTCACACGTCCCCACTTCTCAAGCCTGTCAAGGTCCTTCTGGATGGCATCCCTTCCCTCCAGCGTGCTGACCACACCACACAGCTTGGCGTCATCTGCAAACTTGCTGACCGTGCACTCAATCCCACTGTCCATGTCACTTACAAAGATATTAAACAGTGCCTGTCCTAATACCTGCCGCTGAGGAACGCCACTTGTCACTGATCACTAGTCACTTGGACATTGAGCTGTTGACCGCAACTCTTTGAGTGCGACCGTCCAGCCAATTCCTTATGCACTGAGTCGTCCACCTGTCAAATTCATGTCTCTCCAATTTAGAGGCAAGGATGTCATGCAGGAGAGTGTCAAATGCTTTGTACAAGTCCAGGTAGATGACGTCAGTCACTCTTCCCTTATATACCAGCTCTGTAACCCTGTCATAGAAGGCCACATTTTCAATGAGGAGGAACATGCATGGGAATGACAACTTTTCTACTGCTGTTTACCTTTTCTCTCAAGAAGTCAACTGGATTATTGATGTACATACACAACAACCCAGCTTTCCATAACTATGATATAACTATAGCCACAATTGTCACCCCAGGCTTCCTTTAAGGTCAGTGGGGGAAAAATAGATGTTTCTGGTGCAGGGTTGATTGATGTCTTTGAGATGTCTACTTTAGGATGAAATAAAATCCACTCTGAAAGTGCCTACCTTTCTCTATTGACAGTAGAGATCCTGTTGTGACCTTCTCAGAGGAATACACTAGTGCTGTAGACATACACCTTGCCTGGTGAATCCCTCCTGTTTTATCCGTTTTAGTTTGAAGAGTGTTTCAGGATGTAGGGCTCCAAAGTGAGGACCCTCTAATGGAGTTTTCAAGAAAAATACATAAGCTCCTACCACTGCTGATCAATACTTTCAAAGTTTAGATACCAGGGTATCCACGAACTTCTTTTTGATGCTTTGGGGCAAAGAAGGTGCTTGCTTTTCCCACCCTTTCCTGCCAGCTAGTTTCCAGCCCTACTCCTCTCTCTCAGCCATCCCAGAATCACTGCTGACTTGTGATAAACTTGGCTCAATTAATCTCCTGAACCTAATTAAAATAATGGTTCAATTGTCCGTGAAAAACAATGCTCATACTCATTTATTTATTTAATAGTTTTCCTTTGTTACTTTGGAAACCTCAATATTACAGATTATGTTCAGGAGCAATTCCGTTTTCCATCAGTGAAATTACTTTTTTCACCCTATCATATTAAGATCTACATTTTGTTTTTTCCCTTCATCGTGTACAAGCCGGGGATATCAGAACAGAGCATGCAGAGGCAAGATAATGTAGGGCACATTTTGCCAGAAACAACATGAAATAATCAGCATGTGTAAGGAGGACAGAAACGGGTTATAAGCACCCACAGGCACAAGGCTTGAATGGTAACTCACCAGTTAAGTTACTCACTTACTTTATGTTTTTTTAACTGGCTTTGACAAGATCTCCTTAAATTAATGAGAGTTTGCAGAATACAGACTTAATAAAGAAAACTGGAAAAGCCTCAAGATACGACCTGTGGCCAAAAGACAGGCATTCCCTTCATTCATTGAGTCCCCACTTGGCAACACTACCCAAATAAACCTTGGGAGAGTATGTTTTTCCATTCTCTTTGACATGCCAAATGCTCAGCAAATATTCTGCTGAATGAGTATGAACTACACAGAACTATTTGACTACTATCAAGTAGTTGTATATCTGAGGACAGAAATAAGGTGGCTTCACTCGGGTAATAAAGAGTAGTTGAAAGAGCTGTAGCCCACGTGCACTTTTCCTCTGGTGCAACACATGAGTTTTTATACAATATAATGTGGTAACAAGCATGCAGCTTCTCACTCTTAGACCTGATCTGTGGCTGTCTTTGTGGATTCAAATGCTCTGGATGTCACTTAATTACAAGAGTGTTTTATTAATATAACCTTCATGCATTGAAACTGAAAGCAAGTAGAATACGCAAAAGAACTTAAAGCTGACTTTGTAGTCTGCCTCATAAATTTATTCAGTCATTTGATAAAGTGTCACACAGCAGACTCAAATTGTACTGATCAGAGATCATATATCACCTCTTCCCAGAGACTGTTTTTTTGGCTGAATAACTACTGGCAGCCAAGTTGTCTTGCATACACACATCTGTCCTGCTGTGCTAAACATCTGCTGAATCTTGGAGAAAAAGAAAAAGGCAAATTCACAAGAAGAGCAGTCTGGGGATAAGGCCAAGAAATTCATTGATATTTATTCTGTACTGCTCTCACTTCCCTACAACTTGTCAAGCTGGTTTACCAAAGTCATGTGAATAGATATTGCTGGCAAGATTGGCTTGACAGCTTACAAAAGAAATCCGGAGCTCTCATTTTCTGCCGTCTGAATAATACCTCTAATAATGCAGAAGGAACTGGGTATTTTTTCATTCTGTAGCAGGTATTTCTTAGCGAATAATGGGTGCATCTACATTTAGGTCAGACTAAAAGTGCATTTCTGAAACAAATCTCCAAATTTTCCCCTTTTATTGTGGTCTGGTTTACATGGTGATGCGCTCAGAGAGTATGACATCTGAGTTCCTTTTGAATGACACTAAACTGGAAGGTGTGGTCCAAAAACACACCTATTTGTACACCAGCACAAATGGGCATTAACTGTCTAGGACTAGAGGAGAGCTACTCCCAAGTTAAAAAAACAAACAAGTTGACATTTAGTGTTGAAATCTGGTCTTCCTCTACAGATAGGAGTGTTGTGACTCTGCTCCATCGATGCCATCACTGGGGCAATACTATCAGGGATTCTGACAAGCAAGACCAGCTGAACTACACTTCCTCAGGCTGAACATCAGAACGTGAACAATTTGACACAGTAATGTCTGTTCACCTTCCCAAGAAATAGAACTGCATCTCATCAAACCTTCGGCATCCATTCAGCTGCACTACAGGGAGGTAAGGAAGTACCACTGAATAATGCACAAGTTGTCTGTACAAACACCCGAGCTTTTTGTTCAAGAGCTACATTGCAAAGAGAATTTTGGTGCAGAATATCAGACAGTAGCAATTCTCCTTTGCTCATCTTATTTTTCCAACGCCGTATACTGTATAGCTTTTTTTTGGCTTATTTCACTTATCAAACTTTTTGTAACAGAAAAGAATAAACTCCTCAAAGAAGTGTTTGATTTTGCTTATCAAAAACCAACTTAGAGTTTTAGTGAGTTTTATTTTGCTTTTAATCGTAAAACATAATTAAATGTCCTGTATGTTTTTAAATCCATTTGCTTTTTATCCTGGCAATGAGTGGATGCAAAAGATGAGTGAAGATATCACTGTGAAGATTTGTGAGTCATACTGAAATTTGTCATCGGCTCAGATTAATTAGTACAAGTGTTTATAAGTTTGCTGCATGGTACCATGTTTGTTAAATGAATGAATATGGACATGCTACTGTGACTGGAGGGATGAAAAGGATAGAGAAAAGCAGCCTGGAATTTTACGTCTTTTTGCTCTTATAGTAAGGTGGCAGAATAGAAAATCCATATATCAACCAAAAAGGAGCTGCAAATTAATGTTTAAATGGAAAACATGAATCCAGATAAAGAAAGTGTAAAGAAAGGGTTATTTAACCTTCTTACTCCCAAGAAAGCACATTATGAGAATTTGCACTCCTTCAAGACACCTGTGCATTTTGTGCTACTTAAAGGTCTTTTGTTTGGGTGTTTTGAATATCTACTTAAGAAATTGACTATTTACAGGTGATTTCTTTTTGTACTTTCTAACAAAAATGTTGGCAACTGCATATTTGGTGAGTCTAGTCTGTTCTCATGAGGCCCCACCTGAACTACGTTCAGGTTTGGGGCCTCCAGCATAAGAAAGACCTGGACCTGTTGGAGCGGGGCCAGAGGAGGCCACAGAAGTGCTCCGAGGGCTGGAACAGCTCTGCTGTGAGGCCAGGCTGGGAGAGCTGGGGTTGTTCAGCCTGGAGAAGAGCAGGCTCCGGGGAGACCTTCCAGATTGCAGCCTGCCAGGACTTAAAGGGGGCTGGTAAGAAAGATGGGGACAGACTTCTTAGCAGGGCCTGTAGCGATACGACAAGAGGCAATGGTTTTAAACTGAAAGAGGGCAGGTTTAGACTAGATATAAGGAAGAAATTTTTTACTATAAGGGTAGTGAAACACTGGGACAGGCTGCCCAGAGAACTTGTGGATGCCCCACCCCTGGAAGGGTTCAAGGCCAGGCTGGACGGGGCTCTGAGCAACCTGGTCTAGTGGAAGGTGTCCCTGCCCATGGCGGGGGGTTGGAACTAGATGATCTTAAGGTCCCTGCCAACCCAAACCATTCTACAATTTTATGACTGATGGCTTGGAAGAATACAGTGTGAAATGAATCTACACAAAGCAGCTATTCTGCATTCTAAAACCACTATGAGAAGCATTGCAGAAAAGCCAAGAATAATCTGAACTGCAAGTAAATTATTTGATTTTCTCTTACTGGATTATGTTTGGGAAACATCACTCAGCACACTTCTATGATGTGTAGAAGGGAAAAAGTAATTGTTATTTCATGATTAAAAATTAGGAATAAAGCTGTGCCAGATCAAGTTTTAAAGCAGTGTGGACTGAATTGTTAGGATACTAAAAATCAAGAGTTATGAGATTTGTGGGACAAAAAAAGATTTGAGAATTGAAGAGTGGCAATTCAATTCACTGAGAAATATATTTTGATTTTTTTTCCCCAAGCCTCCTAAATAATATAAACTGGAATGAAGTAAATAGATAAACTGACTGTTATTGTGTAAGATTTCTCTTTTGCATACAGCCTTAATCCATTTACATGAGAACCGATTAGTGTTAGAGAAATCTGACAGGTTATTCATTTCTTTGTACTAAAAAGTATAGTTGTGATATTAGTTTGACACTAGCTAACACAGTATTTCCCAAAGTGAGAGCTCCGCTCTCGTGGGGCTGGGAAGCTTCTCAGTCATTAGCCAAAGTTTCTGGGGGTTTTAATTTTTCTTAATTTTGAAAAGATAGTTTCCAGCTGGTAAAGACTCAAAGAATATTTTCAGAGTTTGCTTCTGAATCTGCAGAAAGCCCAAGGAATCACTTTGATGTATCAAACTGAGACATTCCTTCCAGGGACTGCTAAATTCATATACCAGTATTTTAAGTATCATCATATTAATTATTTTATTATGATCAGAGTATGTGACAGAAGGCAGAAAGTATCTTTGGAGAATATCAACCTTAAACTGGGTAGTGAAAACCACGAAAGAAGCGGTGCAGTGAGGTGGCTGCAATAGTGTGATAGGTTTATATCTGTGGTTTGGTTCGGTTTTTGATTTTTCTCTGAAGCACGTTTGGTTTGCAAAAGTAGGCTGAGAGCACGCCCGCAATGTGACACACTTCCGCAGAGCCAAAACCACCAGGTACGTGCGACTTCAGCAACGAAAGGCATAAGGAGGCAGTAGCTGTGAGCTGTAGCTGAACATATTCCAACTGCAGATTACACATGCATTTCTAAGAATGAGGGTAACTCAAACCACCAAGAGATTCTCAATCTGTTCATTTTTCAGTTCAGCCTCTGACACCTTTCTAGAAGCTCCGCTTTAGTTGGTAACAAGCTCCAAGGCCCAGTGCAAAAAAAGCCCTGAACACACAGCGATAGGCAGGCGTCCGGGCCAGACGATCTAATGGTTTCCTTATCCTTGAGCACTCTAAAACTTCAAACCTACAAAAAAGGATTTGAGAAACAAACCTTGTTTCACGTAACGGCAGCCAGACCACCGTCAGCTTCCTCCTGTTTCCTGGCTGCCTTTTCGCTCGTTGTTGTCCTCTCCCGGGGTGTCTGGACTTCAGTTAGATTACTTAGCCTTGGAGAGGGAGGCTGGAGCACCCGGCGCACCGGGACGCGTGCGGTGGAGCTGCAGCTCCAGCTGGGCTCCGGCGGGTCAGAGCAAGCGGTGGCAAACCAGCCCTTGTGCGGGGCATTCAGGAGACGGCAGTGCTACACCCGCCGTCAGTCGGAGGTTTCACCTCGGCTGATCCTGTGTCAGGGCAAGTTTTCCAGGCTTTTCAGACTTCTTTTCTTTCTCGTCTCCAGTCTTTCACTTTCTGTTTTGCTATTTTAAATTCTCATTATGCAGCTGAACCGTACCCATTTAAAAAGAATGTGTCAAACGCATGGATAGCAACCTCAGGGTAAGGGACATGTTAGAGGCTCTCCAAAGCATCCTGAATTGAGAGCAGTTTTTGTAACAGCTCCACAATGAGGTAAAGCTGTTTTCCTCTCTCTGGAAATACCCAGCAGCGCCCAGTACTGCACAGATTATCACACGTGTCCAGCGTTGGGCGTTCAAGTGACTGTTGAACATCAGAGCAGTACTCCAGCGAGCAAAGTGTGAGCATCCGTAAGCAGAAGCAGAGTTAACCACTAAACTTAAAAGGAAAAAAAGAAACAAGGGCTTGACTGATACAGCAAACAGTCACTGCTGATGTTATACCAGCTGGTGGCAGCAAGCTGGAGCAGAGCAGAACTGTGTTAACATCATTCTGATGATATTCGGCATCAATAATGCATGGCAGCAAGTAACAGGGAACATCTTATTGACTCTCTCGTCTTAGCTTGCAGCACTGTGAATTGATACCTGGCAGTACTGCCCTAGAGGCAAACACTCAGGCAATTTATCCACCACATGCAGTGGAAATCAGGTGCCAGTTCCTCCAGTACCCAGCTGGGAGTCAGGGGAGTGCCTGCAGTGGGGGCTGAATCTGGGATGGGGTTGGCAAAGACTTGGGTGGTATGACTGCTCAAAAGGGTACCCCGAACAGTCCGCATCACATCATCCAGGACAGCAATAACAGTTTCTTAAACGGAAAAGGTGCCAAAGCGTCAGCTACTCTCCAAGCACTGTTTAAATGTAAATGCATATATCACCTAGAAGAAAGTGGGAGCTTCATTGGGATGGCTCCATTCATCAATACTTAATTCATATATGCAGGGTCTTAATTTACATGTTGTTCCACTACACCACTTGGCAACCATCAGCAAGAACAGCTGAGCTATGCAGCTGGGACTGGCATCTGTGCTGACAGGAGTCTTGTATTCACATGTCAAGTATTGGCATAGGGCACCATTTTTTTGACCTTGTTTAAGGCAGAAGTCTGATGTAGAATATCACATCACAGTCAGAAGAAAACTACCATGCTGATTTCAAGGTACAGAGTCACTTCAAACAGAATCATGAACAAATGTAGTTTCCTGTGCTTGAGAACTGGATGGATGCATACAATCTGTTTTAAGAAACAAGAATAACAGTTTTAAGTGTGTCTGAATTTTTGCCAACTTCTGCCTAACACAAATTTCTGAAATCTCAGAAAAATTAAGTGGGTTTTTTTTGCATTACGTTTTTCTAGACACATCAGCTTTGTCTACACAACAGGAGCCAGTAGGTATGTGCAGAAATGATAGGGAAACCCTGCCTTGGGCAAGGTCTTGGCCAGTGCTGAGCACTTGCTGTAAAGAAGAGAGCTTTGCTCTCTTCGTTCCCAGGGACTTCACAGGATGTTGACAGCTCTCAGTCCCTTGTAGCACTAACCCATGGGTACATATCTTGCTCACAGAGTCTTTTAAAAGGTCATCTTTAATCTTAGTGATTGTCTCTTTGCCATCATCCAAACGTCGTCAAAGGTCAGTCCACCAATTCAGTAAATAATACGTGAACACATCAAAAGCAGTGCACTCCAGAGGCCAGCCAGAGAAATGTTTGTTTCACACACCACACAGCCAGGTCACACGACTACCTAAATCGAGCCTTGCTTAAAAGGGAAGGGTTTTTTGTATTAAGAGAAATTCCTAAAATCCTCAGGAATGTTGCATGAGGTTTGTACTGACTTCAGCACAACATCACAATGACCAGCCCATTACAGTATTGTCAGGGACAGGGGCCAAACCCAGAGCCTGATGGGGTCCCAGGAGCCTGTCATTGGTCTTTGGATAAGGCTTCTAATCTACTCTAATGTGTAGATGTGTCAACTGTGACACATCAGCACCACCCTTCATCTCCTGTACTTCCATTGCTTTTGAACCCTGACATGTGGCAACTGGGGGTTAGATGGAGGTGACATCTGCCACCTTCATCCTGTCTGCAAAGATGTAGTCTGTCACCCTGGCAGACGTATCGGATGTGCAATGCAAAAAGAGGCAGAAAAGCCTGAAGAGATTTAGCTTAGATCTCCATGCTCAGTTTCAGTAACAGCACTAAAACAAATACGAGTTTTCACTCTTTCTCCTCTCCGCAAGCAGTCATTTTGTGACAAGCTGAGTCTCCAAGCTCTTTCTAGAGAGAACTAGAAGCTGAAAGGACCTGTTACAATGACTGAGTGGGCACTGGAAATAGAGAGCTCTGGCATACAGTTGGGTTGCAAAGCATAATGTACTGCAGCACATGAACAATGAAAGACATACAAGCCAGCGTACTTTATTGATGGTTGGCTGAGATCATGACTCGGTACCACACCAGGCAGTAATTCAGTACATTCTGAGAAATTCATCATGCATATGAGTGCAAAGATATTAATCTGTTCTTCATGTCTGTGTCACTACAGTATTTAAGTGGGAAAAGAAACAATAAGCAATTAATCTGTTCTGCTTCTGCAAAACTGAGTACATTGATAATTGTTAAACAAAATCAAGAGACATGAAATTATGATTCCTAATTATAGAAAAAGAGACGAGCCCCAGCAAAGGACTTGCATGGGAAAAGCCACTGATGCAAATAGTTTCTACCAGGACACGGTAAGAATATCCCAGGGGTAAGGGGGTGCAGGTTTTGCTGTCATCAAATAATTCAATAAGGTCCTGTATTTTGAAAATAGAAGAGACATCACAAGCCACAAGTGAAATCCATTTCTTGTACCTTCTGCTACATTTAATAGCAATATTTATAAATTATATCCTGGAATAGACAGACCATGATCCACGACAGGGAAGATTTTGTTCAACTAATTCTTATGGATTAGTTGTCAAACGTTACATGCCTAGAAGTTACCAAATGTTTCCAGCTCTCACTAAATACACTCCACTGAAGATCAGACCATTATAATACCACTGCCTTCCCACATAATTTGAAAATACCTCAGAAGTATATGTATTTATCATGATGAAAAAATGTGACAAATACCAGTGCAATAAGCCTTGAAATAACTTTCATGGAACATGCCCTCATTTTTATTAAGTAAAATGGAAATGGACCTAAAGGTAAATTAGTAGGAATAAGTTAAAATACATTTTGCTTCGTTCCTGATTTGTAAGCATTTTCTATAACTAGTTCCCATGCAGTATGCTATAAAATACAAATGAAAACAGACCTCAAAATACTAAAGTAGAGAAAGATAGGAATAGAGGAAAGGGAGAAAAGGGAAGGCAGGTGGATCAGTCTTGTCCCTCCCGGTGTTTAAACGCAAGCGATGTTTTCATGTCCACAAAAAAAAGGCCTGTGGATGACTCCAGAGATGGAAGACAACTTGTTGGCAGTACCCACTGTTTGTTCCCCCCTGGTTGAAGAACAACTGAAAAACTGGAGCAGACTCAGTGAGGGGCCACTGAGATGGTTGGAAGTTGGAGAATCTGACGTACGAAGAAAAGTTGAAAGAATTGGGTTTATTCAGTCTAGAGAAGAGAAAGCTCAGGGTGATCTAATCACTGTCCTCTAGCACCTAAAAGATCATTACAGAGAATATGGCAATGCTGTCATCACAATAATCCATGTGATGGGACAAGGGGCACAAGCTGCTTCAGGGGAAATTTTATCTGTGCACAAGAAAAATATTCTTCACTGTGAGACCAAATAAAGATTGGAATAGGTAGACTCAAAGAGAAGTGGTGGAATCCCTCTCACTGTAAGTCTTGGCTTGACAGGTCCATTTTATTTGCAAGTAAAAAGCTACTAATAACATTGTTTTAATATTGTTTTATAAAACAAAAAGATGTTTTTATGTTTTATGTTCACAATTTCTGAAGTGCTTAAATGAAATACAGTTATATATCAATAATTTCCCCAATGATATGTTTGTTTCTATCCATTTAGATGCAAAACAGTTTTTGGCATTACAATGCTTTTTTTATTAACACACATATGTTTTCTGAGATAGAAAAAGCCACATAAATGCTTGTTGCCTTACTCCCGTGAGTCATTTTGCTTTATCTGATAACAAAATGTATGACTTGATGAAGAAACCATGAACACAAAGATTTGTCTTATAGGTACTCAGACATGATACTAGGTGACCATAAAAATGAAACGCAATTAAGGCTTAAAGGCTACACTATTATTAAATGAATTGAAATAGTGAAGAGTTTAAGCCTGTTTTTCCCATCTAAAGCACCACTTTCAAAATGTGTATGTTCGAAGTTCAAATTTTTTTTTTTCTGAAAGGATATATTTTTACTCTTTATTCTGTTCCCACAAAGACTTCCTCATACATGTGACCTGCTTTCTTCAGAAGACAGTGTATTTGTCAATCCCCTTCTCATTACCTCTTGGCCAGTTTCAGCCACATCAGAAAAAAAAAAAGATGGAAGTCACAAAGATATTAAGCGTTCCCACAAATTTCACGAAACAAAAATCAGCGTCAGGGTGGAGGACAAAGACCTCAGGGCGAGGTCAGGCTGAGGGAAAGGGAGGCAGAACTCAGCCCTGTTCTGCTGTGTTCCGCAGAACCTGTTGATAACGATCCATGTGCTGCCTCTTGCCCACATGAAGGAACAGGCTGACACTTAGTTGGGTACCAAACCAGGGCTAGTGAGATGGAGGAGTTAAAGGAAAAAAATCTGGAGAGGAAATCAGACCTTTTTAGTTCCAGGGTTCACAAAGCAACTTTGATTATAATCTCCAGGTTGCAAGGAAAGAAAAACAACCAATCAAACAACAAAACCCAGTTTGATGACTCTACCTTGTCCTGTAAACACCCCTCAGAGCCCTAGAGCTCACCACTCCTATTTTCAGCAGGGAAGCAGGGAAAGTTTCACTGGGCCCAGCCTCCTCCTCGGGTTCACCATTCAGTCCACCACTGTTAAATGTGGAGGCCTCACATAACTTAACCTGTGAAATGCTCACTGTGTGAAGTCCTCATGACTTCTGAATGCTCATACTTTGCTGAAGCCTTACACAATGTTAGGGAGTACCTGAAAAATCCTGCATGCCATCTTTATTATTTTAGACACTGGGGTCAAGAATTTCATGAGTTTAAGCTAAAGGCTGAATATCTGTACAGAGAACTAATGGTCAGAATGATCCTGTTTTACAGAAATATAAAGGTATTAAATCAAATAAAGAATTATCTGATGAACTGACAGACAGAAAAGACTTTGGGGTCACCCCAGTTATTTCAGGGCATGCTTCAGCACATGCACCACTCTCTGCACCATTCCACCCGTGTCTTTGCATGCATGCTGTTGCGAAGCACACCTTGGCATCAGATGATGGCAGATCTTTAAGGACATTTTCCATAGAGTGCGAGAACTCTCGATCCCCAGGTATAAGAAACCAGGAAAGGAAGGCAAGAGGCCAGCATGGCTGAGCCAAGACTTGCTGGTCAAACTAAAGGGCAAGAAGGCAATGCACAGGGTGGAAGCAGGGACAGGTATCCTGGGATGAGTACAGGGATGCTGCCTGGTTGTGTGGGGATGGGGTCATGAAGGCCAAGGCATGGCTGGACCTGAAACTGGCAAGGGATGAAAAGAATAATAGGAAGGGCTTCTACAGATATCTCAGCCAGAAGGTGATTCTGCCCCTCTGCTCCACACTGGAGAGACCCCCCTGCAGGGCTGCGTCCAGCTCTGGAGCCCTCAGCACAGGAGAGACATGGACCTGTTGGAGCAGGTCCAGAGGAGGCCACAAAAATGACCAGAGGGATGGAACAGCTCTGCTGTGAGCACAAGGTGAGAGAGTTGGGGTTGTTCAGCCTGGAGAAGAGGAGGCTCTGGGGGGACCTTATAGCAGCCTTCCAGTACTTCAAGGGGCCTGATAAGAAAGATGGGGACTTTTTAGCAGGGCCTGTAGTGACAGGACAAGGCATAATGGTTTTAAAGTAACAGAGGGCAGATTCAGACTAGATCTAAGGAAGAAATTTTTGACAATGAGGGTGGTGAAACCCTGGCACAGGTTGCCCAGAGAGGTGGTAGATGCCCCATCCCTGGAAACATTCCAGGTCGGGTTGGACGGGGCTCTGAGCAACCTGCTCTAGTTGAAGATGTCCCTGCTCATTGCAGGGAGGTTCGACTAGATGACCTTAAAAGGTCCCTTCCAACCCAAAGATTCTATGATTCTATGACTTAGAAACCAGAGGAAGACCAATAAGGGTACAGATTATCCAACCACAGGATTCCCTTGAAACATGAGCTGTGACATACTATCAGACATAACAACCTAGGACAAACAGATCTTCATTTACATGCTGTGAGGTTAATCTTGTTTCTCTAGGCATCTCATTAGGACTGGTATTTTTTAACTGCCATTGCTAAAAGTTGACCAATTGAGAGTCTGGTTTATTCAGTCTTAACAAGGAGTAATATTTTACTCAATGCCTTTGAAATCATTAGGTGTTATGTGAGTATGGGTGGTAGAAGTCAGCCTAGACTCTCCTCCCTCTCCAGTTCACAAATTCCCTGGATGTCGCATATGTGCATCAATATCAAACCCCTCGTCTCCATGGAGAGAAAGCATGGAATTAGGTGGGATGAAGCTGAAGAGCATAATGAATGAAAACAGCTCCATACCCTTTCCAGCGCAGGATCATATAACCAGTGTGTTGTTGGCTTTAAGGTTGCCTTCTCCTTATGCAGACAGTAAATAGTGTTTGAGTAAGAGTAAATGCAAAGTATATTGGTTCTGAACATCTCTGTCACTAATCAATGCTATCCAGTGTAGCCCAGGTCAGTAAAATTAGATTTTTAAAGCATTAATTACATTTTTTCATTATTTTAAACAGGTTTTATCAAGAAAAAAATATTCATAGCCCAAGATGATTGTTTTGGTCAAGATTAGTCAGAGACAGACCTGTGTCAAAACTCCCAAGTTCTGGATTACAAAAAGTAACTGAATGGGCTTGAGTTGAATGTGAGTGTGTGTTTAGGAGCTACTGACAATGCAGGAGAAGGTAGGATTCTGTCATGGACTGCCTGAAGTAGTCTTTGGATCAGAATCACAGATTTCAAAACCCTAAGTAAGTGATGAAAAGAAATCACTCGCAGAAAATAAATTAATAAAATAAAGAGGTCACTCTCTATTTTCAGCAGGTTCCTCAAGCCATCAGTACTGACCGCAGAGTAATTGCTCCCTGACATCACAGCATAATAAAATGAGGTTTGTATCAGTAAAAGGCAAGCCTCTGCCCAAGGAAGATTAATTTCTTCTTCAATATGTTTTTTATGAAGGTGAAATCTATGATGCTGGCAAGAACACCTCCCCCTCCCCAAGGCTGATAGCCAAATTGAATGGAAATCAAAACTGGAAACCTTCACTAAGTTGGCTGAGGAGAAGCCATACTGAAGCACACTTTACAGACAAGAATTTCTTCTAGCTATAAAGAGCAGCATGTTAATTGCGAGAGGCAGACTTTTATACCCCTCATACTCCAGTAAATCTAAAGCACATTTTTTGCATTGAATAAAGGAGCTCTGTATTTACACCAAGCTATCAGGATGCATCCATCAGTTGGGACAACTGTAGCCTGAGATTAAGACAAACAATCTACAAAGAAAGACAACAAATAGAAACCTTTATGAAGAGAGAGGTCACGATGCCCTATTCTTTCCATAGAAGAATGTCTCCATGGAGACAGACACATTCAGATTGGAAGCAAGACAACTTTTAACAGCAAGAGTAATTAACTGTTGCAACATAATTAAAGGATGTAGCTGATTAATCACCTCCTGGAGGCCTTACATTTAGACCAAATGTCTTTCAATAAGATATACACTGGTTTAGTCACAAGTCCATGGGCTTGGTAACACTTGCATTAGAGGAAAGAATGATTTCTTCCACTGCTTGATTTACTGGGGAAAATTCCATGACCTGTGTTATACAGAAGGTCTGAGTGTCTAAGCAGATGAGTTTCTTCTGCCATTTAAATCCATGGAGCAATGTGAAAACTCACAACACACAAGACTGCTTTAGGGTGAGCAAGTAAAGAAACTGCATGTCTTCAACAATACACAGAAAACAGTATTTAATATATTCTCTACACTGTTCATTTGGGCAGAGTGTCTGTTCATGGGTGGAATGAAATTTGGCCTTATTCTTCCCTTCACACAGGTAATAAATAACCTAGCAAAGAGGAAACTCTGCCCCTACATTTGTAAAACTGGACAGTAAGAGCAGATGAGGGAGAGGAAAAATAGACAGAACATAGATCATTACTCCCTCTGTAATTCCTTTTCCTTATATACATTTATCTTCTTTTGCTGATTTGCATTTGGATACAATAAATAGGCTTATGCAATTTCCTTGAGTTTTGGAACAGACCCTAATAATTTCACATAATAGATATGTGAAAATTTATTTATTAATATAAACATATGAATATATGGGTCCCATAAAAAATATGTGCCCCACTTCTTACTTGTAAAAGTCAATTAGTTTGGAGCTACTGGATTATTTAAGTCTACTCATCGGAGATAAATCCAAACACATCTTTGCTTTTCTGTGAACAGCAGTTTTTCAAGCTAGAATCCACTTTAGATCTCTTGACACAGTGAAATATTGCTTGTTGTCTGACTGCATTTGTCAGGGCGGAAAAAAATCAAATCATCAGCACTGAATCATTGCAACATACACGAAGGTGGCAGAAATCTTCAGTACAGCTCCTGGTACAACCACTGATAACGTTGTCTTTCATCTAAGAATATGGACCTCAAGCGACCAAACAGTCATTCCATGTAGCTAAAGAATTTGATTACACACACATATGAATGGGAAAACATACATATTGTACAGGCCTCTAAATGGACATGCAGTAGTACTGTCAGGAAAACTTTTTGTGTTGCTGCAATGTCCATAAAAGCTCTACTTTATTTTCCTGAGAGACTCACAGTCGGACAATCCATGCACCAGTTTGATCAGTGTCTGTAAATAGACAACATAAGGTAGATTCTCATAACACAAATCTATTTAAAATTAACAGTTAAAAGTAAAAGTTTTTTTTTACTTCGACTTTAATTTCCAGTGTTACAGAAGTTAACCAAAGGTTAATTTTTCAGAAATACTTAGGAACATATTGGCATCACATATCAACCCACAGCCAATATGCTTAGCTCCCATCTTGAAGTTCTTTCAGCTTTTAAAACTATTAGTTGATACCTAGGAAAGATACCATAGGCATACATAAATCAGCACTGTTTACATTCACATACTCAGTTCTAAAAGAGCATGTTCTCTTTCTTGAGTAGAAACAGGGAACGTAGACTTCATTTTCATCCACCTACCTCAAGTTGCACAGAGTACATTGTGAGAAGAGTTTTCTGGATCTGTTGCAGAAAGTTTGTACTCTGCCTGAATTAATTCAGACACAGTTCACAGAATCACAGAATCATTAAG
>NW_010521152.1:0-53265 GCF_000687285.1 Phaethon lepturus
AAAAAAAGGAGAGTAATTGTCGTAGGTGACTTCTTCCTGAGGGGACAGAGGGCCCATTATGCCATCCAGAGCCAACCCACAGGGAAGGCTGCTGCCTCCCTGGGCCCTGGTGAGAGATGTCACCAGGAAACTGCCCTGGTCTGGTTCGGCCCATTGATTACTACCCACTGGTGGTCATGCAGGTTAGCAGCAATGACATTGCACTAAGAAGTCTAAGAGCGATTAAAAGGGACTTCAGAGCGCTGGGGCAATTGGTCAATGGAGCAGGAGCACAGGTAGTGTTTTCACCCATCCCTTCAGTGGCAGGGAGGAGTGCTGAAAAGAACAGGCAAACACACCTGGTTAACACAAGGCTCAAACTCAAAAATACAATGGGCAGAATTTTGGGGTTTTTGACCATGAGGCAGTTTACATGTTACCAGGCCTGCTGGCAGCAGATGGAGTTGCGACTATTTCCAAGGGGGAAAAGGATTCTTGCTTATGAGTTTACTTTAAACTAGATTTGAAGGGGGTAAGGGGGTAAAACCAGGCTCACTAGAAATGATCCTAGGGGTGGCAGGCCAATGTTGAGACGCTGTACTCTGTGCTGGTGAGGCTGCACGTCAAATCCTGTGTTCAGTTTTGGTCCCCTCACTACAAGAAGGACATTGAGGTGCTCGAGCATGGCCAGAGAAGGGCAACAAAGCTGGTGAGGAGTCTAGAGAACCAGTCTGATGTGGAATAGCTGAGGGAACTGGGGTGGTTTAGTCTGGAGAAGAGGATGCTGAGGGGAGACCTTATCCCTCTCTAAAACTACCTGAAAAGTGGCTGTGGCAAGGTGGGTATTGGTCTCTTCTCCCAAGTAACTAGCACTAGGAAAAAAGGAAATGGCCTCAAGTAGCACTAGGGGAGGTTTAGACTGGATATTAGGAAGAATTTCTTTACAGAGAAAGTGGTCAAGCATTAGAACAGGCTGCCCAGGGTGGTGGTGGAATCACCATCACTGGAAGCATTAAAAAAAACATGTAGACATGGCACTTCAGGACATTTAGTGGTCATGGTAGTGTTGGGTTGATGGTTGGACTTGATGACCTTAAAGGTGTTTTCCAACCTTAATGATTCTGTCATCTACAAGCTTGGAAAATTAGTATATTTTCCTTTTTTGCTCATCTTTAAAAAGCAAAAAAGCAATTACTGTTCTGTGAGCATGTGGGTTACAACGGCCCATTTTCTTCCCCAGTACTGAGGAACCACTTCTGTCCATTACTGGGAACACAAGACAGCTTTCTCCCAGTAAAAATGTACATCAGATGTGACTCTGCTCCTGTTCAGTGTATGGTAAATGCATCAAAAGACAAATGATGCAGATCCTGTGCCAAGAGAAGCAGCACAGACAAGTGAGGAGAGCACTTGAGAGCTCTTTCCAGGAAGACAGTCCCTTGCAACAGGAACAGAAACACCACCATGCAATTACCCAACTGACATGACTTGCATGGTTTAGTCTAGACCATTTATCAGTCTTTCAAACAATTTCCAGTTATTGTTCCCAAGGCCATTTAAGGGCTACCTATATGCATCCATCCTATTTTGGGGGATAAAAATGCTTTACTAAGCATTTACCTTAGTAAATATATATAAATATAACCAACCTGGCTCAATCAACTTTCAAGCCAAAGAACCATCACAAGCATATTTTACTACTAGTGAAACGATGGCCTTGGGTACCCTGGACAACGGGTTCAAAGTTTTAGCCAACACCTTCAGCACCAAATTTCTGCCAACAAAATATTCTTACAGGCTGAAAATTGTTCATGGAAAATATGCAAAGAGTGGAAGTAACTCTGCAGCACAGTTTACAGAACAGTAATGAATAAAAAGGACCTTTAAAGGTTTTATTCCCATTTTACCACAATCTGTAGCATACCTAGGGAAAAAAGGTATAAAGTAAATTACCAAATGTTGCTGGAGTGCTAAGTGACACTTTAGACTGTTATTGTGACTCGCAGAGTCTTTTTATAGAGTAGTTCATATCCTATGAAAGGACTGTCTCACAAATCAACAGCCAAGATAACTAGAAACTGCTTATTTAATGTGCATTTATGCAGCCATATGTGGACACTTCCTCTCCACCCCCAAGACTGTCAGCAGATGCACCTGTTTAACACAAATGCAACAACATTTTCACAAGTTCTGTACAATGAAAGCTTTTGTGTTCTTTGAAAGCTGTCAAAAGACTGTAAGACATTTTGAAAGAAAAGCAGCAATAAATTTTTCATAGAAATTCATAATGAGTTCTGCTTGGTAGTTGTTAACATGGGCAATATGGAACTTGCTTTATTCAGCAGCTCACTTAAGTTGTAAAACACCATGTATGACAGCAAATGCTGAGGTACCACAAAAGACAGCAAAACCCATCCGCCTTTGTGACTGCTCACAACAAGCAAAGCCCTGGTCCTCTCAATGCACATGCTCCCAGCTGCCCTCCATGGGGTCAATCTTACAGCTACATTGTGCTGGAAAAAGCATATCCAACATGGCTTAACGCAAACTTGTCAAGAAGAAAGTTTTTTACAGTCTCTGCAAGCCTGCAACTCCTCCTTTCCCTCACACTGCATGTACACTGTTCAATGTCTCATATCATGGGCTTCAAGACTCAGGAAGGTTCTACTTTTACCTTAGACAAGCAACAGGAGGGAGTTATTTTATCATTTTTCCACCTCCTTGATGAATTAAATCCTCCCATGGAAAATTACAAAGGAAGATACACCCATAGATTCTTCTTCACCTGCCTCAAGCATTTACACTGTGATTCTCTTAAAAGAACATAATAAAGACATACAAGCAGAGACTGATATAGGAAAGAGAAAGACTAATATGACCAGATGGCTTTTTGTAGCTTTTACAGGCGAGTCAGGGTACATTTCATATAATGACAAATGGACAGAGCAGCCGAGTAATGACTTCTTTGTGCCCAGAATTCAAATGCTGGTCCTTTGAGGCTGTTTGCTCAAATACCGAAGTGTGGCCTGCGATTGTTGGACAATTCATTCAGTAATACAAGGGAAACAAACCAACACAGACCTATGTAAAAAGACAGCAGTGAAGGGAAGACACAGCCAGATGGACAGAAGAGAAATACAGTGCTGTGTAGAAGAGCATTTTCCTTAGCAACACTGGCCATCCCTGTTTCTTGCCCTTGTCCACAATTATTCTGACTCTGCCATGGCTCCATGTGCTCCCTGCCTGCTGCAGGCAGTGGTTCTGCTTCTTTGCCCTTGCATAGCCCCTTTGGGCCAAAAACACTCTTGTCCAACATTTACACGCATTCAGACATGAACACAAACTCCCTGGGCCTACACCAAAAGCCCCGTCTTATTTATCAATAAACTTAATAGTGGTTTAATTATTCTTAGGGATGGGAAGGGAAACATTTGTGTCTTAGACAACCACTGTGGGTCTGGGAAGAGACAAAGCAGAAAGCTGAATCCTGGTGTATGTGAAGAAAATAACAGTAACTGGAAGCAACAGCTGAAAGCAACTCACAGGGCTGATTTCATTTATCCCTGAAAATTCAGAGAATAACTGCTTTCAGCACAGCTACTGCCTTGAACACACTCTGCCAGCTGGCAAGCTGGGTGAGCAATTCATTACATGAAGTTCTGGATTTCTTCTGCAGCTTGACAAATGGAGCATGCATCATGCACCAGTGCCAGGAAACATAATTCCTATTAAAAGCAAAGGGAAAGTACCTGTAACTTTATAATTTGTGGCTGAACTGGACTTTGCTTTGTACCCTCTCATTATCTGCTCACAGTAGAGTGCTCTAGGACCAGATTTGCATGCAGGTTCCATAAGGGGAAAAAAAATATATATTTACATCTAGATTTCCTGCTAACCTAAAGACCTGACAAAGGCACTGGCAGGACAGTCAGGCAACTTAGATATTTTAAGTGATTTGGGCATACAGTTGCTTTTTTTGCACATTGAGGTGTAGGCATGTAAATCCATGCCATTTGGAGAAACGTGGAACTAGAAGTCTTATTTAAAACAATAGCATTTTTGAGCAAAAAGGTCGCATTTCTTCAGCTTCTCACAAACCTCTCAAAATGCTTCTGTAGACAAAGGCATTTCCTGTGCCATGCTGAAATGTTCAGTTTGTGCTAAAGTCGAAGTCAGTGCGAATTAATCCCTAGTTTTACATCCCATTATGACTCCAGGCCAAATTCAACCCGAGTCCCAAGTCCAAGACCCATCTACACCAAGCAAAAAGCTGAACTTGCAGCTTCTCTGGCAAAACCAGTAAGGCAAACCACGTCAAAGGAAAAATTTCCCCTGCTTTTTCCATAGGAAGAACTGCAACAGCAGTCCAACTTACAGCCCAACCACAGTAAGACAGCCTGGAAAAGATAAAGCTACTTTCTCTGGATTTTATGAAGTTAGCAGGGAATGCAGAACATTTTCTACTTTTAAGAGACCCCACAAGTTATACCATTTGCTTTCCTCAGTGCAAATTCCCCCCCCCCAAAAAACCCAATAACCTCCTTTGCACTAAATTCAATTTATTTGCTTTTTTTCTTAAAAACAATTGTCTTAAAGACAATGCTGATTAGAGCTAAAATACGCTATGCGCAAAATTTTGCTTTTTCTTACCACCAGTCTGACTTGTATCTGAGGGACAGCCTCCAGGATCTCCTGAACTGTGTAGCCTCTTATTATCTAATTATTCTACATTGCATGATCACCAAATGAGCTGGGCCAGTCATAACAAGGTCAAATCCACCTGGGACAGGGCAGAAGTGTGTAGGGACACCAGAAAAGGGAAGAAACAAGACAGTGAAACCCTCCTCGCATTATCTCAACACATGGCTCGGATACCCCCGTTGTACAGCTCAGAGCTGACACATGGGCTCTGCCTCCTGCTCTGGAGACCCAGAATTTTTTCTCCAAAAGAAAAAGAAGGGAAAAGCAACCAGTAGGCTATGAAGCTTTCACCTTCACCTAGTACACAGCTAGCACTGTGGTTTCCCTGGCATTAGGGAGAGCAAAACCCACCTCCAAAACCAGGGGCAGGTTTGATGCCTGGTTTGAGCCTGTCCTGCTGGCTCTCTTGACAGTGGATGGAGAGGGAAGCGAGTCATTCCCCTCAGGCACCTTGCACGGACCTATATAGGAGGGGATGAGTCACTCCCTGGCCGTGTCCCCACGGAGCGCCTCACGCAGACCAAGCACTTGCCTTTCATAGCTGATGTCATCCGGGAGAAATGACATCAGCAGAGCCAGGATCAGCCCACCAGCAGTAATACAACAGCATGGACTAGTGCACAGCACTGCTTGACAGCCCCCACACCGGCTTTTTGGGGGCTGTTAGAGTCGTAAGCATAAAGGCAAGTTGCAATTGCACAGGCACCACAGAGAAAAACAGTCACATGTGATGAGATAGAAGCAGTTGTGGTGGTGTAATCATCTACACAGTATGTCTCAGAACAGGGCCCGCAGTGGAGCTTTAAAGGTGCTCCCATCAAAGCATGAAGTGCAAAGACAAGGGAGACTCAATAAGGAGACACATTCCCACAAGTCATTTGTCAACATCTCCACCAGCCACCACCAAGGGACTTCCTGTGCTGGACTGGCTGAGGGCTGGTTTAAACTGGGCAGCTGAGTAATCATAACAGCAGCAAGGGATTACCCATCCCTCATTATCTTCCTCTGTTGCAGCCAGGGTGCATGTCTTCTCCAGCTCATAAAGACAAATGAGAAAGATGCCTCTGCAGTCTTTTTTCATCTGAATAGAGGTTTCACCAGTGATTAAGTTTAACTGGTGAAGGCATTTTCAAACTGTAGAAACAAACCATGCAGGAAAGAAAAGAAAAAAATGGAAAAAACCCCCACCCATGGTCCAAGTCTTTAATTAAGTGAACAGTTTGTGTTCCTGGGCATGAGGGAGAATCAGCAGCCCATGTCCAAGGAAGTGAAGTCTAGATGGAGTGGCATATTCTCTGTACCAAGAGACTTAAAGAAAAAACAAAGTCATGGTTACAGAGTTCACAAGATCATCTCTGCTGGCCTTAAGCCCACCTTCAGCATAACAGACAGGTGCCTGTATACCATGAGCTAAATATCATTTGGGCACTGTTTCAACTCGCACTTTTCTACATCTTTCCAGACTGTTGATGGATGCCCCAAGTCCCAAATGGCTGGATATATAAAAATGCCCCAAACTGAGCATTTTCACAGCTGAAGATCACCGTGATGGCCACACTGAGCCCCACCAACCAGAGCCTGGGCAGAGGCTGGAGCACTTGCACAGGCTGGTAGGTGAGAACAGGGAGCAAAGTGTGTGCTATGCACCACAGAAAACCTAAAGCCTGGTGGCAAGACAAATAGAAATATAATACCATTCCCTTCACATAATCTCAGAGAAATTAATTTTCCCCTCATATCCAGGATAGCAACATCCATATTAGTGTTGAAGTTCTTTCTATTACAATACTGTCTCTGCCTCAACCTCCCTTTCAGAATTACTATGTGTCATAGCTGCTGCCACCTTCTTGCACCAAATGTTTTAGCAGTCATTTTGCAGCCTCTTTCATTAAGCACTACTGTTGATGTTGCAAGAAATAATCACACACTATTACCAGCCCTAGTCACAACATGCAGCCACACACGCCTTTTTCCATCAACAAACTGATTTCATAGCAACAACATCTGCGTTTCAGCCTTTCAAACACAGCGACAATTACCATATCATTTCACCGCTTGCGAGGAAGAAGGCGAAGAGGGGCCAGCTAGGCTGGGGGTGTCAGCACATGGGCAGGGTGCCCAGCGAGGACACCAGGAGAGGCCACCTCCTTCTGCAGAAGGATGGAGAGTCACTCGCAGGTGTTCGGGAATGAGGTGCATGTCAGTGCAAGCAGCAGCACCCAGTGCAGGGGGATCTGGATTCACCCCAACCATTCGAGGGCTCAAACCCCATTAATAGATGCACAAGCACATTGCATTGCACTGCCACGTGTCCTGAAACCCGGCTGCCCATGCAAATAGTGACATGGGGCAGCAGCCACGACATCCAGCAGAAACACATGAAGAATCACCGATGGTCCTGAAGTTGCATTATATTCAAACTCAAATATGTTGCTTTGCTTCCCAGCCCTGCAAGCCCAAACAAGGTTTTATACATGGTGACCTGTATGTGCATTCGAAGCCCCCCGGACTCCAAAGCTGCTCCTATTTCAGGGTGATGAAACACTGTTGAATTACTGCAGCTCAGTGAGCTGCCACCCAGCTCCTGAGCCGTTAAAGCCATGCATCCCCTTGGATCACGAGAAAGCCAGGTAATTTCACGTAGCAGAATTCTTGCTCGTTGCAGCTTACACCATGGGAAGTTGCCTTTACCTGCTGTGAGCTTAACATTCACATGCAGGCAGCAACTGAGGCTCTGCTGACACACAATGACTTGTTAAACTCTAATTTAATTGCACATCTGCCTACTCTTACTTAGAGCTGTGATACCTGCACGCTGCCTGTTTTTACACATTTGTGTTTGTAGATGCCTGTTAGTGTAGCAGGAAAGACAAGCTAGAGCATTTTCTTTTTTTCCCACCCCAATATAGTCAGGACTTCTGAAATCATAGAAAAGCCTTGCAAAGCCCCACTTAATGATTTTCAGTTTAATCAATGGTTCACCAGAAAGGTACTCAAGCAAAAAGCCTTAAATCATCACAACTAATCTAACACAAATAAAGACTCCAGCTTTGCTTTGAAAGGCATCACACCATTAGAAAGTCACCAAAAAAAAGCCACAAAGCATGTACTTGCTTCCACAACCTACATCTCTTCATGTTAAAGCAAATTATTTATTAATGTCTTCCCAAAAAGAAAGGGGACCAGATCTGAAGAACCAGAAAGCCAATTGTTGAATTCAAATGATAGAAGCAAGAGGTCTAGCTACAGGAAAAAAAAAGAAGTCCTGCAGGTTTTTGAGAGCAGAAGGAGCCATTGCAGTACTCCAGCCTGTCTCTATCTGTCATGGGCTGGACATGTTTGAGCTGACCCACAAGTAAGGAGTCAGGAGTCACCCATGATGCAGTACCTTCCCATCCCTCCATGGCTGTCTTGGCACATCCCAGCCACCAGCCCTGCCTCAAGCCCACCAACCTCTTCTCATACTAACTTGTGGGATTTACCCACAGAACTTTCCCTTCCCAGGTCTGCCAGTTCCCACTCACCACTCAATATCCACAGGCCCTACCTACACCAAAGCAATAACTGCACAGAAATTCCCCTTTCCTCCAAGGAACAAAGTTTCCCCTTCCATTCCTCCACCAAGACAGTTGCAGGCCTGCACAGACCCTCCCATCTCATTAATTAGGTATCTGAGATAATTATGTCCCTATAGTTTCCTCCTGCATAATCTACTCCCAACAGTATCTGAATTTTCATGTCTGGATCTCTTGTTTATTCTCTAATTTTCTTACCCCTTCTCTTACAGTGAAGAAGAATTCAAGAAAGTTCCTTCCATACTCGGCTCCATTTCTGACCCTCTCCCATCCTTTTTAAACATCCCCCGCCCGGACATGTCAGGCCTCAAATCTTAACCTCTTGTGAGCTGAAATTTCTCTCAAGTCTTTCCTGCATCCAGATTTTCCCAAATCCTGCCAGTTTTGCAAATCCAGCCGTCCTGGAGGAGTGGCCCCAGCCAGTTTCCTGAGAAAACCTCATTCAAACATCTGTCAGATATTTGTAGATCAGATGAACGTAAAAAGACTCCCACAAACACACTGCAAGGTCCCAGTCCGAGTCACCCCTTGCACAGGGTGCTGGGCATGCCAGTGGCTCCATCAGGAGGTCCCACAGTAGAAAAAGGGATGCCAGAGTTTTCTGTTCCCTTTCTTCTATGCAATATCCTCTTCTCTTGTCAAAATAACCGTGCCTGCAAATCTTCTTGTCCTGATATTGTCTCTTAACAAGCTTCAAGTTTTAATGAAGACAGGAATTCTCAGTCATTATTTCCCCTTCCTGCTTGCTCAGGGTTCTCCCCCTACAGCTCCCTATTAAGCTAAATCCATGCATTCATGCAGTAAACAACCCTCTAATGAGGTCAATGCACATTATTCATTAATTATTCCAGAGCCCTGCTGCAGTCAGATTGATTCACTTTTCCTCCCATTTTTAGTCTCCCTGCTCCCCTTTTCAAGCAGGGAAAGAATAGCTCCCCTGCTGTTGGTTGCCCATTAGTGACTCCTTGGGTGCCTGCAGCAAGACCCACGTAGCTCTGTCTTGCAGCAAAGCCATCTCCTGCTCCTTCCCTCCTTCCAGTGCCCCTTAGCAATTCCACATGGGAAACCAAGCTGGTTCATCCCCAGTGGACCCGTCAGGTTGGACGACCAAGTATTTACTGCCTACCCCAGTGGCTGCCTGCTGGTACTTAGAAAAACATCTTTGCCATTATACTTTGCACATCAGATCACTTTCTGATTTCTTGCTAATCATTCATCACCAATATTGTCATTTTCTTAGACCACTGACAACCCAAGGAGACCAAACATCTGATACAGGCAGTGAAAGCATGAAAAGAAAATCAAAGTACTCGTTTGAAAACAGCAGTACCAGGGTGCGAAAGGCTGTAGGAGTAAAGGGTGAAGAACACAGCATATCTGGCTTATGCTTGTCTTTAAGGGGAAAAACAGGAGAGAATATTTCTATGCCAATGTGGGACTTTCCTGTTCAATGCAAACTCCAGCTGTGAATTTAGTTGCCTGACACATCCTAAATGAGCCCCTAGAGAGCTTAGCTAGATCTGTCCCATGCTGTGCACTTCCACATCTGCTCATCATAGGAGAACAAGTAACCTCAGTCTTTTCTAAGAATACAGTGGCCTTTTGGGTACAGAAGTGGCATGAAATGCACAAACAAGATTTCACCACCAGTTTTATGACATTTCCTTCTCAACCCTTCGGCTTGAAGTTCAAGCAGCCATTGTCTTGAACATCACAAAACTGGGTCAGATGTTGAGTCCCAGTGATATCCTTAAACAAATAAGCGTTTTCTTTTTACTTGGAAAATAAAATTCCTTGACTTTCTCCTCAGTGCCTGATTTCAGCTTACCCAGGGAGAGTCTAGGTTTGCACATTAAATTTTGAATTCAGCATGGAGCAACCAATGATGCTGGGACATATTCATGGTCCAAATCACTTGCCACCTTTTCCCCCTCCCCTCCAGCAGCACAAAAGCAAAAAATTGCTAGTATAGAAAAAAGAGGAGAAACTAAAATAAGAAAATACTACAACAAGCTGTCAAATCTATCATGATTCAAGTTCACATATTACAGTTCATAAGCACTTTATACTGAAAAGGGGAGATGTTCCTAAAAGAACTTGTGTTTAGTATTACAGAGCTGAGGGGCCTGGAGACAAGGCTAAAGGAAAGGAACAGTGAAGGAAATAACGATGCAGAAGACCAAAAGATGAGTCCAGGGCCAATTTTGGAACATACATTACTGGGATTAGGTCAAAGTATAAGGGCCAAAGCTGGCAAAGCCCTATTTAAAAACACCTGAGGATGCCAAATTTAGACACACACCTCACTTGAGCCTGTGTTATCCCCACTACCAAAACAGACCCCTTGACGTTTCCCTTAAATCATGTTGCAAGTGTAGCTTGCACAAGTTACAACTGCTGTTATTGATGGGTATAAAACAAAAAAAAAATATTTCAAAGGCCTTGAGAGGAAAGTGGAAAAAAAGTTGCCCTCATTCCTGACATGATGAGCTGTTATGAAGTTTATGAAGCCTCTGCCCCACATCACCTTCCAGAAGAGAAAGGAGCCAGATACTTTGCTGCTTTTGTTTCAGCTGCATTTCATTAAAGCAAGAGCACCCTCAGGCTGTCATCTCATCAGTTATAACTCTGCTGTCCCTCCTAAAATGTCTCTAAATCAGGACCTACGATCCATTGCTTACTGCCATTTGCCACTGGGGGTTAGCCTTAATGCAAAGCTGATAAAATGTTTAGGGGTAGCCAAATGTTTGAAAATACTCCGTCTCCTTATACAGCCTCCTCTTCTTTTACTGCACTGCTGCTAAGTTTTCATCTTCTCCTGTGTCCATTACAGTGTAGCAACCAGATCAGACTCTGGATATTGTGCATCTTCCTCTGCCATCTGCAAGACGTAGTTTCACCTTGCATTTCACTCAAAGCTTCCTTTGCAATTTGGCATTTTGGCAGCTTTGGAAGGAGATGTGCTTTTGCTGGAGCTGCAGCCTGTTGACCCCATCCTTGTCTTTGCCTCATGCTCCTTTCCAGTTGGCTCCCTTTGAGAAGCTCATCTTAAAAGGAGCTCAACCTGACTGAGAAATCACACCTACCTGATTTTCCACCAGTAAGAATAATCTGTCAGCCCATATTCTTCTCTTGTATGGACTATTTTTACATTCATGCAGAACAGCGGGCTTTGAGCTCCAGAGCAGTACTAAACATCCTCTTCCTGCTTTAATTTCTTGGCCCCTCCATTCTAAAAAGGAAGGTGCTGATCATATATTTTGCTTTCAACCCTAAGGTGTATGCACAGATTCTATTTGATGGCAGCCCTGCCCTCCTGTCCCATGCAAGCATCAATGTTTGGTCTCCTCTGAAATCCTCCTTCCTAACTTGCTGCAAGAATGGTTGATTAAAAATAAAATGAAGATTCACTGTAGGGTTAAACTCTGGCATGTTGCCTAAATTCAGTAATGCTCTTTCCTGCAGGCTTTTCTTCTTTCCTGACACTTCATATCAGTAGCAGAGACTTCTCCTGGCTTGTTATTTCAGATGGGCTGGGACTGGAACATCTATCCTGCCAGATGCCCTTGAGTACTCAATAAATTAAATAGCAGATGTACCTTCATGTAGTCTGAACACAAAGGAACCACACTCGTTTTGTATTTTTTTCTTGAACTATTGCCTTCCTGCACTTGTAGAAAGGATATCACAGCATCAAATGACTATGTTAGAAGTGCTGTGATTGCTTCATTGGGAGAGACTGCAGAGCCAGCCTCAAATAAAGACATGTCATTTTGGCACGCCTAGATTGATAATGCACCAAGTGCTAGCATGGGCACCATGTCCCTACAGCAATGCACTTTAGCAGTATTGCTAAATGCCAGATGACAAGGGCTGAGCAAACAAAGAGCTCAGTCTGCTTTGGAGAATTGCAATTAAAATTATATACAACTTTGAATTCAAACCCTTGTGCGGAACATACTTACGTTCACACCAATTTTTTGCTCTTCCATGATGGCGAGATGACCAGCTTCCACAAGCATCATAACCATAGCACAAGATCCCGTCAAAATGCTGCCCATCTGCATTGCGTTATTTAGCAAGGAGGATTTTGAAGCCACACTACCTTCTTTCCTTTCACAGACTTTGACAACACTGATTGACCAAGCAACACTGACACAGCACCAAGCTCTCTTGGGGCACAGTTCTTGATCTTCTCTCCCTAATTCTCAGTGACTACCAGCACTTGTTTCCCAAAAACCTTTTATTCCTAGTGTCTCAGAAAGTCTTTCCCCACCTCTTTTGAAGGCCACTTTGGGGATCTGTGGTGCCTTAGGCCTAGTTCTACAAAAAGTACCTGGACTAATCCCCAAATGCTGGCAGCAGAAGTTTGCTGCCTACATACCTGCATGGGTGTGGCACCAACATTTTTACTGCCATCAATGCAGGAAACCAGACTGATCCGTGGAAGCACCTGCTTAATGATTTCACAGCCAACCATGATATGAAGTCGATGTTTTTACCCCAGAGCTTCTGTTGTGCAAAGGATAAAAGAACGTTGACCCACATAGAAAAGTCATGCTGAAATGAAAACAAAAATCCCTAGCAACTAGATATCCATAGGAACACCAAGAGAGCCATAAATGTCTCCAAGAAGAGAAGACCAGAAAAAGCATTCAATAAATTAATAGTATGGGAATAATCTTAATCAGGCACTGTGCAAGTTGAAGTCTCTTCCCCGCTCAGCAATCTGTTGCCTTTCACCCTTGTTGCCTGCTCAAGGCTTGTCCATCCACACTACATCAAGGTAGGCAGCTCTCTCAAATCCCACAAGCAAAAGATAGTGTTTGGGGGAGGTACAAATAATCTAGGAAGCCACTAAAACCCTTCCAGACCAGACAGCAATGCTCAGACTACCTCCCCTGGACTACTGTGGTTTAAGAGTAGGAATTATTTTTGCTGCATCCAGCCCAGGGCAGCACATGGATCAGTTATGAGTTCAAGGCACAGCCAACATGCAAATCCATGAGCAAGAACAACAAGAGAAAGGCACACTTAATTAGTCCCCCAAATCCCTGCTCTTTCTATTTTTTTTTCCCTGTGCATTTTAACACATGTTGATGCACTGGTAAATTGGAAGTTTTAACCTTGGGTCAAAAAACCCTCAGGTTTTGTGAAAATAATAAACAAACAAATATGTGAACTGAATAAATAGCTACCTGCATATAAGTATGCACTCTGTGGGCACGGGTGGCTGGCAGTATTTACTTTGGAAACAGCAGTTCACATTTTCTCTCTGAAACACTTGGTAACCTCACAATAATCAAATCTTAAAAAAGAAAAAAATAAGCAGTAAATCTCTCACATGTGTCTCTTAGTTATAGCAGGGAACTTGAACAACCAGTCACAGACTTTCAAAAATTGGCATTTCCATTCAGAGCATCAGTCACCGCCACAACCTCAAGAGGGATTTGGAAGAGATTTCCTGGACCAGATACTCTATTTAAAAACATGTTCATACCCTCTGGATTCATGATTGCAGAGACTAACAAGTGAATCAGTAATTGCAGGCCATTTGTTTTAATGTCTTGCCTATCATCTTTCCTTCCTTTTGCCCTCCTCTGGAAAACTGCTTATGCATAGGCTTGTGTTTTTTCTGAGGATTTAACAAGGCTTCTTTTGTTGCACCATCTATCACAGATGGTTATTAAAAGGGATTGGAAATTTCAGAGGGATGAGAACAAAGCAAAAGAGCTTGCCCCAGGAAGCATTGCATGAAAGTCCTTCTCCAAGCAGCAAACCCCAACCAAAGTACGAGGGCTTGGGGCAAGCCGAGATCCACAGGTAGCAAACCAAGCTGCTAACATCATGTTTTACTCAATGCTGAGCAGGATAAACAATCCATATTTGCTCTCAGTGAAGTCTTCCTGATGTTTCAGTCACTTGGCAGAATTAGGATGTATTCACAAGGCATTACTGTACATTTTTAACATGTCTTGATACAGCAGAGCAGTTCAAGGGACTGGAAGAGTGCTCACGCGTCTGCACGTGGCAATGGCACGCAGGGGTCTAGGAAGCTGCAGGCTAAGATGTCTCTGCCAGCCCAAAGGAAAACAGAAGAGTTGTCATGAGAGCCAACAAATAAACAACTAGAAAGTGATTTCCGTTAATATATCAAAACCTGAAGATAATTAAGTGTGTGCTGACAAAGCATAGCGGGACTTGCCTGGCAGCGCAACAGGAGCAGATGAAGTACTGGCTGTGGGATCCAACAATACCAAGCTCGAACCCCACTTTACAGAACTGCCTCATTCACGCTATTAGTCTGCTGAAAAACTCCACGTCTGAGCAGGGAAATTTTTATAGTTAACTTGCCCTTTCCAAAAAAAAGGCATCACTTCATGAAGTTTCAAGTTTAAACAAGTCATTTTTTTCTGTCAGTTGGACACAGCTGTAAGAGTGAATGGTTTGTTACCTGCCATATCCCTGTGGAAAGCTTTAGGCTAACATGTATGTTACCACAGCCCTGCACGCATGCAGAGCGCACATCTCGAGACATTTTCCACTAAAAAGGCTGCTTATTTCATTGCCCAGAGCTATCAGAAACCCTAGCTTACTCATCTCCAAAGACAAAAGGCTGTTTCCATAACTGCCTTTTGCAGAGCAGAAGATGGTATAACCTAACATGATGCATCGCAGTTTCCAGTTGCGATAGCAAAAACAAAGGTTTCTAATCCAGGGAAGTCTAACAATGGTTGTGTCTACATTGCTAAAGGCGTCTGCCCTGGGAAGCAATCCCTGGTGCCACACTATGTGCTGCGGTCATTCACATCAGCGCGGCTCAGAGCTGGCCCTCTCTGGAACAACACGCAGCTCTTACCTGGGTCCCACGTAGGACCCCCACAGTGCACATAATTACAACGCTTTTGCAATTATTTCACTGTAAGGCCTAGTGTTAAAGTGAGGGCTGTATTGCAGGCCACCAGGATGGGCTTTCAAAAGCATGAGACAAGGTTGCATGATGCAAACACGGGGAGCCCTACAATAGTCCAAATGTGCTGGAGTGTCAAGGGATTGGGGGACAAGGCAGAGCTTGGTGCTCATGCTGCCTTGGTGCTCCTAGTGCCCAGGATAACACCTGAGTTGAATCACACCTCAAAAACCACCCCAGCAGTAAAGCAGCATGTATGCCCACAGGGTGATCAAAGCATAGGAATTCCAAGAGCAAATTAAGGAGATAAGGTATATGCAACATCACTGCCTGAGATTAGAGCTACAAGCTTTCAGTGGATGAAACCAACACAACCCAAACCTGGTTTCATGCCCCACCCTTATCCCTGTGCAGAGACACAGTCCCCAGCATCAGCTCCACAAGGAGCCACCACCTCTATAGAAGTACGGCATACTCTTTTGGGGTTTCACATCATTTTAGGAGAACCTTAGCTGCATCCAAGCTCCCCAACTCCAAGATGCATTCTCATGATTGCTTGGTGGGGTGCTGACAGTGAATCAAAAACCACCCTCACATGGAATATATTCTCCATGGATTTCACCAGGAAGTTTTTGCTACCTGTATATTAAAGCCCACTAGAGAACCTCGAGTTTGCACATTCCTTCTTAAATAGTGAATCAATCATTCAGGGGTCTTAATGCAAATATATAGTTTTGTTGCCACAAGAGAATTTATAGGAAAGCAAATTGAAGGCATGCTCCACAAGGAGGTATCGATGCTGTAGTGCATTAGGATATACTATAAGTAGGTTCTAATTCTATTTTAATTACTTAAAAGAGACCGTTATTGAAGACAAAGGACTCGCATGCATGGGAAACCAGGACAAGGGAAAAGACTTCAACACTGAAGGCAAGAGACTGACAGTGGTAATATAGCACTTTTGTCAATAAGACATGTTGCTTTTTTAACAGTATGAAGCATTTAATCATTAAAAGGCAGCTTTTCAGTATCAAGAGAAGATGCTTATTTTCAGTGAGCAGCTGCTGCTTTTTCATAAAGTGACTCTCCAGCAGAAATAATATAGCAGACTGGTATTGCCGGGAACAGCCTAATGTCTCTGAAGTTTGTGGACTGGCAAACACAGCCCTAGTCTGCTAGTATTTGAATCACCAATAAACCAAATTGCCCATCTCCAGTTTTATGATAACTACAAGTTAAGCCAGGCTGGAAGATGATCTAGGAAAAGTGGGCTGCACAGATTGTTTCATTTTAATGAAAGTTCATCTGCAGATGTAATTTTTTTTTGCTATCCATCAAGAGTTTTTCTTCCTCCAAACTTCTCATGCTCTGCTTTAATATCTTTGACTCCATGCTTTCATTCCCCAAAAGCAAAGTATATGGCCCACTTGGAAATAAATGCAAAGAACACCATGTAATGATGTCTGCAGTAAGCACAGGTCATAGCTAACAGCACATATCTTCATCTGGTATAAACTAGCATTTTAATGCCTTCTGCTATACTGTAACCAGTCTCTGTGGAGCTACCCTGCCAAAGGTACTTGAATTTCTACTATTAGTTTACACCCGACCAGCTCCATGACAGTTGTTTATTGTTGGTGAGCAGATTAATGGAGAAGCTCAAGGGACACAAGTTCCTGATCCTTTACAAAATCTGTTTGGTTGCACCTGATAAACACAGACAGATCTGCCCTGTTTTTCTTCCACAAATGCAAAAATGTAGCTTGATACAGACCAAATTGCTGACATCTAAATTTCAGTTACAAAAAACCAAACACAACCACAGCACACCAGGACTCAAGAGAAAATAATAGAAATAGAGGGAATAGAGTAGTTGTCTGGGCATAACATTCCTGACTGTACCAAAGACTCAAGATTTCCTTCCTAAAAGAGCAGGGTAACGAACCTTCAAATATTACCTATTCCCCACCAGTGCAGGCTCTAACCTCTAGTCCTACAATTACATTTTTCCTCAAGTCATATTGATTCACATTTTTTCATGCAGCTGTCATTGCAGGTTTCTTTGCTGCAGGAGGTGGACAGCAACCTCTGCCATTGCAAGCTCAGAGCACCAAGCAAGCCTTTGTGAAGTCCTTCTAGCAACAGAGGTAGGGAGCAGGAGTAACCCCAAGCTGGTAATGCCACCCCTGAGGCACCCTAAACACAGGAAGTAGGAAGGCAAATAAAGGTTCCCTACCAAGTGCTCCAGCACGTCTTCTGTTGGACTAACACAGCAGCTCTCTGGACCTGCTCATGTTGGTTCACAGCAGGTCCTGGGGTGATGAGGAACGAGATGGCCAGAGGCAAGCTGCTGCTGGGCTGGATGCTGAGAAGAGGTAGCAGGACTTCTATGGGGAGTTTAAGCAGTTTCCCATATGCCCACCTGGCTAGGCAGGTGTACTGCTTCATGTCAGCCTGATTTGCCTGGTAATGAGGGATGGAGGCAACATCACAGCTCTTCAGCACAGGGCAATACCAATATGAACAAAGAACATGGCTCCTACTATCTGGAGCCAAGATGGCATTGTAAAAAAAACAATTAGTATCCACTTAGAGACTCAAGTCCTCTCAGCACACTAATGTCCTCCCAAGGATGACACAAGGTCTGGGAGCATAGTGCTGGTGAAAGACATGGAGGGCAGGAACAGAGATCAACTACGCCCAGCAGCAGCCACAGCTGTAACACCAAGAAGATCCTAAAAAAAAAAAGCAGAGACAGAAGAATCACAAAGATGACTACAGGCTTAAGAAAATTAGGAAAATTTGCTTTAGAGAGAGGAGCCAAAGTCCTATTAACTAAGGAAGGTAGAGGACATGAGATGTGAAGATGACAGTTGATTTTATTGCAATTAATACAAATAGGTGATTAAGCCTATCACCTATAGAGTTCAGATTAGATAACTGGGTCTATATTTTGTTCATCCACAACCAATGACACTGTCAGTTATAGGGAATTAATTACTTCCTCTAAATTCTTGCCACCTGTGAAATACTTTGTTATTGGCAATTGGCTTAACTTGAGAGTAAAAGTCTCCCAAGCTCCACCATAGACCTGTGGTTCTACTCGAGGCAAAGCAAGCATGTTTCCATTGGCTGTACATCATCCTCTGCTTCACGATCACCATCACAGTCAAGAACATCCATCACACTGAACATTCCCACAAAATAAGCTTATTGAACAATGGGGGGGGGGGTAATGTGACAGAATAGAAAACTTCAACTTTCTCCCTCATGCTAATTTTTCTAAGGTGTTTTATATAACCATTTCAAGTGTAAGGAAGCAAAAAGTCCCCTCTACTTCTTTTCAATTTTACTAAAGTTTCATTGGAGTTGCAAGGTTTCTCTAAAAGCTTTGAATCTGGGGAAACAGTATTTTCCAAGAAAATGGTTCTAACAAAGAGCACATCAGATCCTTAATAACATCTTGTCATAGTTTTTGCTGTGTGCTAAGAGCATACTCCATGAAATACACAAGTGCAGAGGCAGCCAGTCAGCTTCTAGGACTTGGAAGCTATAGCACAGGCTCCAAAAGCTGTAACATGCTGGTAAAAGCAAAAGATGTTAACTTGCATCATGCCTCTGCCTCCTTGAAAGCTGTTCGAGAGAATTTAAAGCCCTCTTTGGATGTGGGTCTATTTCCTAAGGCCAGAGCAGAGAGAGGGAGCAGCCTGTCAGCTTTTGTGTTTCAACATTCCATGGATCAAATCTGTTTCCAGTGTCTCACTTAGAAATTACATCGCAGCTAAACTTCATGTTTTTGCCACCCAGCACTGGTCCAACCAGTCAGTTCAAAATAGCCCCACACACTAATGGAGAAGTTATTCTATTTCCCCACTTCTCAGGAATTTTGTGTGTCCCTCAGCCAGTCTGGGGAAGGAAGAATTGGATCTTAGGTCTAAGCCAGCATAATTCCTTTAATAAATTGCATACTTTTACTGTCACGAATGACCACCAAGTCCTCTAACAAAATCCTGTATATTGTATTTTATCCAGCTGCGGTTACATGGAGCCTAACAGATTATACATGAAAAGTAATTACATTTTGCGTAAAGTATTCTTTAAAAACAGATTTTTCACTAGTGCTAGGAAAGCATCAAGAGAAGACACCACATACTCTAGCAGTTAACCACATTGGTCCATAAAAAAAAATTAGGCTTAATTAATGTTTGAATTTTTATTCCTTCAGCTCCCAACTATTGGATCCTTCTCTCCCTTTTTATTAAGGCAACTCTAGGAGCCAGTATATCTTCACCAGGAAGTCACTTAGACAAATCAAGTCACCGTAATCTCCTTTTTTGATGGACTACACAGGTTGTATTCCTGAGGTCTCTTACTATAATGCATTTTCCACAGCCCCAAGGCTATTCTGTGGATTTTTTTTTTGCCTTTTTCTGCCAATTTTTCCAATGTTCTTTCAAAAAAATTTATTCATTGCAACTAAGCACTGTATCATAACATCAGTCAAACCTTTTTTGAAGCATGAATTTCGGTATGAGGGGACTGCTCGGGCAGGAGGACAGGCCTGACTTCACAGAATGGTGCTTGTGTGAGCTTTAGTGCCTGCAGAATCACCCAAACTCAGGTCAAAGGGAAAAAGGAATCCAGTCTGATCTTCCCAGTGAGGAATTGCCCAATACACAATTCTGATTTTCAAAAAACTACAAAAAGAGTGGCAAGTGTTTTGCTAGCAATATGCCAAAATTAAACTGTCATTCAAAAGAAGTTACAAGCCTTGGCAAGAGCCACCTACAAACCAAGTTTTGAATAGTGCTACTAAAAATGAAGGCTTTATAAGAATGAATCAATATCATGGCTTTGTAAAAAATAAGAAATACCTTTCAAAGTTGACATTTAACAAACTAGATGTACGATTTTGACAACTGATACTGCCAATGTTGGGATGGCTTTTATTTTCATGCCTCAAAAGTATTATAGTGTTTATTCCCGATTTCCTTTTGGGCCTACTCCTGCCTGGACAACATTTAAGATGGGACTATTTGTGTTTTTAAATCAACTAAAAAACTGCATACATGCAACAGTGGATCAATCATGTCTATATGCAATCACGTTTGTCACCCAACATACACTTTTCTAAAAAAAGTGGTAAAGAGGGAGCAAGTGTACAGTTTATTATTTGGATTGAAAGATTAGTTTCAGAAAAAAATACCAGGCCTATAGCAGCACTTCGACTTTCTTGAAGTAGCATCCAAATTAAAAGCAAGTGGTTCCTAGTATGGAGATCAGATGCCAAGTCAAATCCCCAAATTCCCTTTATGCTAACTGGGGAGGGCTGGGTGCCTAAGTACCAGATGCACAGCTCTAAAACTGAAAGGGTTTTTTCCGTAGGGAGAGGCTTATGTTAACCATAAAAAAAAACTAGAATAAACTGTCTTTCACTCAGTCTTAGGTTGCTAATACTGGACTACATTTAGACATCTCTTCAAATAAAGATTCAGCACAAAAATCTATTGCACTTTGGCATCTAAATCATCATATTTAGGTACAGACAAATGGCTTGGTTTTCTTTTCAGCTCAGTTGCTGGAAATAGCAAATTTACAGCAAAAACACATTAGAGGAAGGGGAAAAGTAAGGTTCTTTTCAAATAAAGGGGCTTATCTATGGAAGCCAGAAAGCCTCAGACTACTTCTGTCAAAGGCTTCAGAAATTCAGTGTTTCTTCAGGTTACATGGATTTGGAGTCAGTGGGCTTTGATTTTTATCTACTGAGAAGTCCCAATTTTCAAATTTTCCTTAACTAGCAAAGTATCATAATCTTGGAAGACCAGATGAAGATCCACAAAAGCAGTTGGACAACTGGCAATTGATTTCTGTAATGGAAGTTTGAGGGTGCACAAGCACCTGAAGACCTCTGAAAACCTGAGTGCCAGGTTTTGAGTCATGAGCAAGTCTTGATGCTGGCACCCCACACAGTGAGAGATCATAATTTGTTCCCCAAAATCCAAACTGCATTCTAAGCACATGTTCCTGCATGGAGACAAATACACATATATCCACATATACCAGATCGCGGCATGAAAGTTAAGATCATAAAGCTACTAGCAACCAAAAAAACCTACTTGAAATGGAAATATCCAAGTATCAGCTCTGGTACTGGCTCAAATGTAATAAGAGTTTTCCAAAGTAAGTCTTGATTATTTCTGTAAAAAAAAATATACAGCAGATTTCTTTACACTACTTGAGATAGACCATTTCTTTTTTAGAAATGGAAACTAATGCATCTGCTGAATGCAGATACAAAAATGTTTGCAGTATCTCTAAGCTCCAACTCCTCCATTTAGCTATGCAAATAAGCATTTGAGTGTGCATGTCTCGCACACAAAGGTGCTTATGTATATACTTTCTGCTTAAGTAAACTCAGTGCTCAGATTTAATATATATTCTCAGTGTGTGTGGAAGTATTCATTTGAAAGATCCAACTTACATGAATCAAGAATACCAATACTTTCATCTTTTAAAATATAACTAGTTGCAGATGTGGGGGAATAATGCATAATAGATGTTTTGTTAAACATCCAGACTCTAGCTATGCCTAAATCCACCTCTGAACAAGTTCTGAGCACTCCAGCACTTTTGTTGCAAGTCCTGATAGTCATCTGCTAGGAGTTGTTGCTGAATTAAGAAAACACATAAGATTTCTACAAAATGCCCAGTATTAATTGAAGCACTCAAGATCTCATTAATTCTGAGAGTATAATGGAGTTTAGATTAGGCAGTTTATTAAGCATTTATTCCCTGGTGTTCTCACCTGATTGCAGTTGGCACCTCATCAGGTGTTGCAGCCCTACCTGCAGAGTATGAATTGTAGGTGCATGCTCACTGCAGGAAAAACATGTTAAAGTAATCCCACAGCACCATGCTGTTGATGGGAGAATGATTCTGTTCCTATAATAAAGTTAAATTTAAAAATGACTAAGCGATTAAAATTGCAGACCAACAACATACTCTACTTAAATCCAGATCTCCTTATTGTTTTCTAATGCATTACCTAATGGTTTTCTAAGATGAACACTTCTAGTAGAACAGTTTCAAAAAACATACCAGATCTGCTCTGAAATTCAGCCAGTGCAGATACAATTGAATGGGTGACTGCTATCAACAGCACCATTCCTCTCTCCAGATACCAACACAAGAAGGGAGAACAAACAAGAGACACACATGGTTCACTAAATTAAGGCTCTCCGTAGAGTCAATGGGGGAAGAACAAACAAGATCTCAGTTCAGTCACTCTGCTTCCCTTCTGGTAGGGAGTACTTGGATTGCCTTTACACAAGACTTTTTTTATTTATTATTTAATTCTCTCAGGACATCTTACTTTCTTCTGTGTGATATCATATTTGTCAATCAATACTATCCTACTTCCAACTTGTAAACAAGTCTTGGAAGCAAGACTTAGTGATCTGCAATGTCTCAGCACCCTGAATTCTCTTTAAGTTAGTTCTTCACTTAACACCAGTATTGAAGGAATTATCTATTACTTTAATGACAAGGTCATTTAATATTTGAGGTTTTGTGGTGTTTGAGTAGATGGTAGGTACCTGGGCCTAACAATTCATTTTATCATTTCCCTCTCAACATTTTTATTGAGACTGGATTTTAATACCATTTTCCCTTCATAGAGAAAGGCTCCAATACAAGAAATTGTCAGAGCTCTATCATGTGAAAGTGATACAGAAAATTATGCTGGATTCTCTGTTGTCCCTCCCCGCTCTCATCTTCACCATCCCCCCAAGTTCATTTTGCCTCATAAGCATTGGCTGAACTTTAAGCAGGTTTACAGTTTCTGCAAAAACCACAAAGCATTTTCAAAGCATTGATACTTGGGTTTCCTGAAGACAATAATTTCTTCCTCTGTGAAGCTGGACAAATTTGCCCTTTTGTGCCTCTCCTACACACTATAAAGGAAGCCTGGAAAGCAAACTTTTAGACTCCTAGAGCCCTTTTCAGCACCTGGTATGTGTTTGCTGTATATCTGTAACATGGCATGATTAAAGAAATATCCATTCCACCCCAACTGTTTTAGCCTTTTAGCTGCTTCTCCCTTTGAAGAGGTGGCCTTTTTGTGCATGCAATAACTGCAAGGCACTGAATTTGAAAGCATTCTGGTCATTATGACAAAGGGTGTATTTGATATATCTTGAACCAGGTCCAATATACAACCTTGGATACAACAGGAACATTTCAAAAGATGGTAACATAGCAAGCCAAATCTCTACAGTCCAATTTAACAATTTATCTTCAAGGCTAGTTTCCAATCCCCCCTAGCATTTTTGGCAGCCAGTTGGACCACAAGAGTTTATAATTTTCATCACTCTGAAGCAGAACTACCTTGCCTCTCCAGAGGTCTTCTGCACCAAGCTGAAAAGCCACTGGTTTTATAAATCAAGTCATCCAGTGCTCAATAACAAGATCTCCTAGCACTGCATTCCTGCCTGTTGTTGAGTTGGGATCCCCAAACCAGGGACCTGTCTGCCAAGGGATACACGGCCATCATCTATTTTCTGTCCCAGGATGTTTCTCCTTTCCAGCAAGATGTGGCTAACCTGGAGACGGAGCTTGACTGTACCATTTTCCACCACAGATCAACATACCTGAGCTCCTGCAGCTTGGATACCATGGGCCTGAGAGGCAGGATTGTCTCTGAAAACCATCATCTCCCTGCATATGTGAGTAACAAATGCCAGTCACTAACAGGGCAGGTAATCATACACAAAGTCACACAGGGTGCAGAAGCCTTCACCTTCCTTTTGGGCTTCTGCCTGAAGGTATGGCAGTGCTTTTCATTACCTTATACCCAGGGCTTCATCTTTGTCAGGTCTTCTCCCAACAGTACGCCTAGTTACATGAACATCTCTCAAAGCAACTGCTGTGATGCTGAATTTACACAAGACAGCTATACAGCTATTGACACAGTCTGCTCCAAGGCTGCTAATGTTGCATAGACCTTAAAACATCATGGTCCTGGACTGTCAGGGGAGAGCCATTTGCTTTGGAGATCTCCATCATGAGAAGTTTTTGAATCCCTTCAGAAGTAACCAACCATATAATGGTAATACAATTCTCCAGCTGTTAGACATGAGCAATAATACTTTTTCCCAATATTCATCTGACTTGTCTACCATATGTTACATTTTAGCACAAACAACCTCATGCTATTTTCGCCACAGTTTAAACACTCTTAAGTGATTTTTGTTAGGAGAGTGAAGCATGTTGCACAGAGATGCGAGAATAATTGATTTCTTTGGTTTGTTAGTCAAACCAATGACACTCACTGAGGGGCAGAGAAACTTACTCCAGGTTAAATAAAACATTTTGTTTTGATAGTCAATAAAAGCAGAAGAAATTCAGCGGGAGGAATTGCCTGAGCTAATAGTGCCACCTCGGTTCAAAACCCTTTTCTACTTGATCAGTTCAGAAGTCATTTAAAGCAAACTCTCTTCCCACTTCCCTCCAAAATTGTTTTTTAGGGTTGTCTTTTGAGGACATTCTCAACTATTACTTAATCCCGCTTCTGATTACTTTTGTTTAACATGGTCTGGAGCCATGACCTGCATTACTCTGTGCCGGCTGATTGCCTTTACCCAGTGCCTCAGTCAATAGTTGTTCTGCTTCACATAACTAAAAGAGACCATCTTTCGACAGCTAACATGTAGGTTTTTTTACTCATACAGAAAAGGACAGTTTATGGTTCCAAACCTGCCTCAAATACAGGCCTGGAACAGCATCTTGTGCATCCTGGATGAATAACCAAAGCATTAGAAGACAGCAGGGAAACAAGCCATACTCATTTGTTTAGGACTCATAACTACAATTCTCAGAGCCTATATTTCATGCAAGTCTCCATATGTACAGCTCGACACATTTAGCTAACCTAGATGGAAAATGCTGACAGAAAGTTTTTGTTATGACAAAGCAGCTGAACATGAATAAAATCTACCCATGAATCTCACGCCTAGCATTTGTAGGAAGATTTTCCAGCTAAAGCTTCAAGTTATGTCTGCAGTAGTAAATAAAGCTGGCTAAGTGCTTCTCCCCGGCCTGCAGCTATACAGGAAAGCACAACTCATGCCTATGTACTAACACTTTCTCGTCTAAAAAACACCCCACAAAATAAAAAGAGTGGCCAGCTGGGAACTGCCCAGGAGCCAGTCTTTTGCACACGCTGGCCTGAGCCATCAGCCCTGCCTGGCTGGCACAAAGCTGTGCAAGGGATGTTACCAGCATCTACACAACATACGCAACCGTGGAGGAGGGCCTGCTGTGACCTAAAGGGTTACCCAGTCTGTGGGTGTATAGATTGTCAGCCATGGGTTCACAGGATGCCTTAACACACAAGGACAGAGGCTGCTAGCCTCTAAATTTCTGTACTTTATTCTAGATTACAACAAATACCAGAGTCACCACTAGCAACTATACCTATGATTAATAAAGCAAATATTGATTACTGATAGTACTTTGTAACAGCTTGATCTGTATAACATAGTACCAATCAATAGCACGGCAGCAGTTAATATTAGTAGCAACCAATCACATAGCAACAACCAGTAATAGCAACAGCCAAGTAGGTATATATATATTACAGGTTGCTACAAACTTATTGGTGAAATAACTTAACAAGAACATAGCAGCAGATACGATAGGTTACTCATATGGATATATAATACTAGTATCAAGTCAATCAGATTTCAGAAGGCGAGGATCGCGTGTACAGGTCATTCACACAGCTTTGGTGACTAACCCAAAGTCTGGTGACTAGACCAAACTCCCGACCCTGCTGATCCACGTAGCCATAACCTGGAGGCAGCAGGATAAGCCACTCTATGAACCAGAGACTCATCCTCCAACACCTCTGAGACGGCAGATCCACCTCTCTACTTCACACATGCCCTTTTTCTGTTAAATACCCTAATCATAAGTTTTAAGCACCAAAGAATCCTAAAAGCCACCATCCGTACATGGCACTCCCTCCTCCTTCCCTAACAGCACGGGATGCCTACTCAGCATGATTAGATGAAAGTCACATTCCACTGTGGCAGAGGCCCTTGAAATTCTCAGCTCCCAATGCAAAACTATCAGGCTTGAACACTGTTTGACAACTCTGAGGATGTCCAGCACAACCTGTGTGCGTCAGACACTGCTCCAGCAAGTGTATGTCCAGCACAATGTTTGATCCAATAGGAGAAGTGGGTCCCCTGGGACAAATAGAGGAACAAAAAACAGCTGGGCATGGCAAGACCTAGAGTTGGTTTCCCAGTTCAGCACAGAAGAAACATGACCAGACTCCATGGGCAAGGAAAAAGTAGAAGGAGGTATACAAGGAAACATCACTTATATCAGAACATCCTTGCTCTCAAATACCTTAAATTTGGAGTTCTGAGCCCCCTTGGGCCAGCAGGAAATATCCCAGATTTAATGACAAGACTTGATGTGCCCAAGTTTTCTCTACTCAACTGTTGAACAAAAATTTTAATCATAGAAGAATCATGCTTCAAAATAACCAAAAAAATCCTCATGATGCAAGGAAAAGATACATGCTTTAATTCTTTGGACTCACATGAAATTAAGCCTGGGTCTGAATGATCACACTGAGATTGAGCAAAAGCAACTCTTCACACTCCTCCAATTACTAGCGTCCAAGTACTCCATGTACTAGCGTTACAAGTCCTGTGTTTAGGATCATGCTAGCATCAATCACTATCTCTACAGCTTGTGGAAATGGGAATGAGAATAGGTAGCTTTCTGAGCAGTAGAATTTTCAGTTTCCTAGAGTTTAAGTGAAATGGGCCCATGCATTACATACTGCTTTAGATGCAGGGGGAAGAGGAGAAAGATATCAGACTTCCTGCACATTGTTTCCTTAGGAAAAGGAGAAAAAAAGTGCAATATTTCATATAGTTTCCCAAATATGTAATCTGATTCATATTTTTTATGAAGAAACCTCAGTCTGGTACATGAATGAAGATAATTGTTAAACTCAGATAAAGAAATTAGATTGGCTTAAAATTTAGGTAGCATCTATGTAGTCTTGGGAAAATGCTCATCCCATAAAGAATTTCAAATCTCTTTGCAATTATTCAAAGAATTAAGAGGGCCAGGCTGGATTAATTTATTACAGAAGATCCAAAAGCTGTTTGATACCTTCCCAGAAACCAAGTATAAAAAAATTTTTAAAAAGACAAATGAAACATGCCAATAGGATTGTTGCATACTCTCAGACAAGTCAGCCATGAATATTTGCAGCGTTTCAGTTATTTATATGCAACTTAAATTGAGATGTTAGTACTTCAAAATGAAACATAAGAAACTTCCAGACCTTATGTGTTCGGTGTATGAGGTCAGGCCCTAGTTCATCAGATACAAGGCAGACTCTCACGGTTAGGTGGATGCTACCAGCAGCAAGATCTCTCCTTGACCTGAAAGTATGACAGTAAATCATTCCCTCCCCTCCACACCTGCAGCGGCACACAAAGGTGACGTATTCCACATTCATAACCTAAATGAGTACTGGAAGCAACGTATTAAGCTCTCAAGTACTGAAGCTGGTTTATTCATAATTTAATTCACAAAAGCTGCCTCCAGAGCCGCTGACCACAGACACACTTCGCACTCCTCCATAACACAAATGTTTTAGAAAGAGAACTCCCCAGGTCTCAAGCAGACTAGTTAGCGTACAGTTTATTTTTTTTAATATTGGAATATTATTGTCCTTTTGTGCCATATAAGCTCAGAATGACTTTTATAAATAGGACAGAGTATAGAATTTAGGAGTATCCAGGTGAATATTTTCAATTTCCTGCTCCGCAGGAGCAACAGTCAGTAGAAATAAGTGATCTGTCAGGATTTAGATACTGCCAATCGCAATATAGGCCCCTGTATTAGGCAGTACAGGTTCTCCTAATCTTCATAGATTCATGGAATAGTTTGGGTTGGAAGGGACCTTTCAAGGCCATCTAGTTCAACCCCCCTGCCATGAGCAGGGACATCTTCAACCAGAGCACGTTGCTCAGAGCCCCGTCAAGCCTGACCTTGAATGGTTCCAGGGATGGGGCATCCACCACCTCTCTGGGCAACCTGGGCCAAGGCTTCACCACACTCATGGTGAAAAATTTCTTCCCTGGATCTAGTCTGAATCTGCCCTCTTAGTTTAACAACCTTCACCCCTTGTCCTATCAACCAACATAAAGCCAACCCATATCAAGCCGTGCAAATTTCCAGTGCCAAGAAAACTTCCTGGAGTTTGAGAAACACATTCAAATGTGGGAGAAGAATCTAGCCAGTGGAACTTTCATTGTAAGGTTTCCCATGCTTTTGAGGTGTTAGAGCAAGTAATAAACTAAGAGCTGAACCCTTCACTTTTTCTGTCAGTGTTCACACTTTTGGTAGCTGGAAAGCACCAGGAAGAACAAACAACACAAACAACCATGCACACAAACCCTTGTTATTGAATCATTTATCAGCATGAAGATACAGTGCAACAGATTACAGCCATTAAGGAGGATTGAGCCTGGATGATTTTTAATTATGGGTGAGGGTTGGAAATTAGTCTTATCTTACCTCAGTTGCCAGAGAGAGTAATGCATAGTTCCACATTTGAAAAAAAAAAATGCCAAAAAATGTGGTTCTTAGACAAACCACAATTTCACATGAAAAGTAGCTAAGTGACTCCGGAAAAAGCCAGGCCATGTCACATAGTTGTCAAAGGTAAATGAGAGCATTTAAAAAGCAGGTATGAGAATCAATAGATACAATGAAGTTGTTACGGTTTTGTAAAAGTACAGCTTGCAAACTTCTTCTGCTCAGCGTAACACAGGAGCATTCAAACCCCACAGAAATTTGCATCACGATCAGAGTACCTGTGGGCAGCACAAAAGCACCTGCTCAGCACACACGAGCCTTTGCTTCTGAAGTTGAAACATCAATTTTCCTGCAAAAATTCCGGGTTCCTAGAACATGGCACGCTGCCACGTACTGGGAGATGGTGCAATTTCACTGCATCTACCTGCAGCACTGCAGCGTGTTGCAATCCCTCGCCGCACTACTGCGGAGGGCAGTCCCTCTGAATAATTCAATTATTCCATCCCGCTATTAAGAACAACTCATAAATTTGATAGACCATAGCAAAATGTCTGACAGTTTAACCGTGCCCCAGCGGTCCCTCCGCTCACACCCCTTCTCGCAGGCAGCACGCAGCACCCCCGAGACCTCAGGTCTCTGAGCAATGGTCGGACTGTTTGCAATCAAGTGCGCTGCATATTGCATAAGGCAATTACTTGACATTCTTCACTTCAGAAAAATCTTCTGGAGATACTTTAGCTCTGAAAAAAAACCCCTTGATATCTCCCATAGGACCAGCCAATTAACTATCTTTCTATCCAGCAATGCACATCTTTTCTCTGCCACTAACACTCAGTTTCTTTGGGCAAGACTGACAGCAAAATTATACAAGATGCTGCCGTTCAACAGCAGAGACCTCTCTAATGACAAAGGCCCCGACACTTAACTACAGACAAGTTCTTAACATGCAAAATAATCAACGTCCTTAATTGCCCACAGATATTTGAACATCTGGGCTTGGACAGTGGCACGAGGCACCGAGCGCCAGAGACGTCTGTGCAGGCAGGCACTGGCACTGCTCCGCACATCTTCTCCTGTAGCCACGCCAAATACCGCGTGGCTCCGCGGCAAGAAAGAGCGAACGACCTCCTGTCACACCTATCAAAAAGCCAACTGATGTTACTAAACGTGTGAACTGGAGCCGTACTTGAATTGGTCTTTGCTGTCAACTACACTTATTGACCAGTAATAACTTGTTTTTCTATTAGCAATTACATTCAGTTACATAACAAATTAAATTAGAAACCTACTGCTTAGTCCAGACCAGCTCATTCCTTCAGAACTTCAAGAGCATGCCGGGGGAAAAAAAAAACCCACAAAAAAACCCACAAAAAACCCACCAAAACAAAACCAGAGAGGGACTGTGTTCATTCACTATGCCGACACCAAGCAAGGGCTAACAAAAGAAACCAGGCATAAATGCTTGCATTGGATTGAAGTCTAAAAACCTTTAAAAAAAATAAGCTACCAATCAGGTTTGTTGAGACCTGTGCTGAGACTTTATCAATGCCATCAACTGGCTTTCTCACTTGCCTTCTCTTCTGTGTATATTTTTAGGGTTTTATTGTTAGGTGATTTCCTGATTGAATTCAAATATCTCATGGAACAGCATATTAGCATATCTTGAATATAAATGCAGACTGTTATGGGATTCAATTTCTCTCTGCATTTTAATTCCAAAGCTGTTCTTTTCCACATTGTTCACATGAGTAATCGGAATTTTAATAATTTTCATGCACCTCTAGGTGTATTGCGAGATGGGACGGCAGAAAAAACAGTCAAAGGAAGGAAGAATTTTCAGTTCAAGTTTCTCTCCAAGACCACACTGGCAGCACAGGCAGCATTTTCCATACAGCTTCCTGCTGCAAACAGGGTTTTAATGACCAGGAGCCCAGATACTACACAGTGACACCCAGAAATGTGCGTTGGCAATTAGTCCTGGCTCTACATCCAGCATGCAGTGCACTAGTGAAAGCCCAAGGCCATTTGCATGCATCTTCATCCAAGTCACCTGTACCACCACAAAGCAACTGCTCACAGCAGGGGTCAATAACAGCTTTAGCTAAATAGAAGCAATACCATAGTGAGACTTACACCATGGCTGCCTCCCCCATCTGCAGAACGTGTCTGGGAAAAGATGGTGATGGGCAGGACTGGGAAATAATTATTCATATGAGATCATAGAATCTTTCTGTTGGAAGGCACCTTTCAAGGCCATCTAGTCCAACCCCCAGCAATGAGCAGGGACATCTTCAACTAGACCAGGTTTCTCCGAGCCCCGTCCAACCTGACCTGGGATGTTCCCAGGGATGGGGCATCTCTGGGCAACCTGGGCCAGGGCTTCACCACCCTCATGGTGAAAAATTTCTTTATGTAGTCTGAATCTGCCCTTTTTTAGTTTAAAACCATCACCCCTTGTCCTATCACTACAGGCCCTGCTAAAAAGCCTGTCCCCATCTTTCTCCTCAGCCCCGGCAGCTGCAGGAAGGTCTCCCCGGAGCCTTCTCTGCTCCAGGCTGAGCCCCCCCAGCTCTCCCAGCCTGTCCTCCCAGCAGAGCTGTTCCAGCCCTCGGAGCGGTGCTGGGGCCTCCTCTGGGCCCACTACATGTATCGGTGAGGAATCAAGGAAAGGAAAGGGCAAAGCAGCAGGGAGAAGAGCGGAGAACATGGCTTGGGCAAAAGCCCAGGGATGAGAAGGTGGGTATAAGCAAGTAGAGAGGTTCAAAGTGGGCCATGAAGCATGAACAGCAAAAGGTGGAAGAGCAGAGTTAGGAGAACATTAATATGGAAAACCGATGAGCAGTGAAGACAAGTGCTAAAGGGACAGGCACCATCTTCACATGGACTTCCGTTGTTTTCTCACCAAAGACTCCGCACAGAGCCTGTGACAATCGTGCTCCTCCCACTGACCCTGGACCTACAGGCATAAGCAAGGACTTTTCAGAGGAATTAGACATTTAAGTCCTGTTATATCTCCAGATGATATTATCTCCCTTGAACACTGCAGTCTCCAGCCCTCAAGGAAAAAAAAAACAGTTTCTAGTTAATAAATTTGCCATTTCTGATCATCCCTGTAGTATATTAACCCAGAATGGAGGAAGAGGCTTCACTGCCGCCTGGCGCGAGGTTTCTCTCTTCATGGGTATAGGTTGATCAATGGCCGGTTAACAGTCATTCTAACCAAAAGTGACTCTTTCAAAATTGAATACAAATCAATTTCCTTAGTGTCACACCAGTCATTTAACACTTTAAACACAAAAACAGTATAAAGAAAATATGAGTCAGAAATTCTGATTTTTTTCTTTTTGCTTTCCTTTGGGGTAAGAAAAGACAGTGGTAAATGCATTCATTACTTTTTCATCAAATCTCTATCTAAGGGGTATAGATTTCACTAGGAAAGCATTTCTAGGAAAGAAAGCTAGAAAAATATGAGAAAAGCTCTTCTTTCCAGAGCCAGCTGGGCAGACAGTACCGTACATAGTCCCAAAGTTCCACATCCTACTTAATAACATATTTCCTGGCACACACAATTAAAAATTTGTTAGGACTTTGGTTCCCTGTGCTTATGGCCCAGATTTCTGAGAGTGGTCACTGCCTTGCCCACACCCCCCACCCCAAAACTAAAAACCCAGCACCCACATAAATTGTATAAGCTACATCATTCATTACGTACACGCTTAAAGCAAAAACCCAGATCACTTCAGCAAGCCCTCATGCGCACGGAGGCTACAGCAATGCAAGGAAAGGATGTGCAGATCCTATTTCCTTTCGGAAACTCTTGGCGCATCATCCCCAGCCTCAAGCAACCTGCTACACAAGTAAGTTTAAGGAGAGTGGGTCAGTCAGGCCAGCAGCCATCACTGTTGGCATTCGCAGGGCTAAAATCCTTCAGGCTGACTGCACCAGCTTGACAAATCCAGGAAACTGGGATCAGCAGCTGAGCAGGGTTTGAAGCACTTCACACTCGGTGTTGGCTGCACATCAGCAGCTGCTTGCACTGCTTGTGAGATCTGAGTGGCCTCCAAGAAAGAAACAGATGAATAAAACTACTGAATTCAGCCACTGAATCCTGTCCCGTGGTGGTAGGAACTAGAGGCTTAAGGGAAAATAGGGCATATCTAGGGATCCTTTAACTGGGATACCCAGGGGCTAGCAGTCTCTTGCATTGGGTAGAAAAACAGTTCCTTTGGTTGGTTTTCGAGTTGCTACTATGACACTATGCTCCAGTCCTGATGGATCTTGTACCCAGCCTGGTGATGCTAAATTTCTCTCTGGCACCTACAGCCTGAAGCTACTTACTTCCTAAAGGGTTTCCTGGATAAAGGAACAATCAGGCGACCAGGTCATTTCAGAGCGCTACAACACAGCAGGCATGAAAGCAACGATAATTTGGCAAACCACTATTGCAAATTATTAACTGAAGTCACATTTAAGGACTCTAATGAGGGACCACAGCACTGTTAGAGCAAGTGTTAAGCAAATGAGATAAACCGAGATTATCTCTGCTCTGAAGATAATCTTTACAATCTAGGATTTAAATGATTAAATGGGCAGGTGGCTGGTAAAAACAGGAACTTGCAAAGTAACAGGGTGGATTTTCATACCTGTATAGGCTACGAAAGCCAAAAATGGAGAGCAGCTCAGTCAGAAACATGACAACAGAAGTAGACTAGTCTGTTTGTCCTTTATGGATTCAGGACAAAAACCGTCTCAGTATGATACCAACAGTCTCTTTCAGGACACCGTCTGTACCCAGGTCTGTACTCCTGCCTCAAAACTTGCTTGTACAAGCCACCAATGGAGACACAATTAATCATTGCTCTGCAGTTTCCCACTGGACTCCTCAACACAGCCAGAAGATACCCAGAAAGCAAGAGGTAGAGGAGCCCAGCACATAGAAAGCAAGCCAAGCAAAAACTTAATCCATAGTGCAGGGAGCTCACCCTCCCCCAGATCCCACGCCTTCCTCCGCTAGCAAGTAGCCCCTTTGCTGCTTGCCTGAGCCCTTCCAAGCCCACATCAGCCAAACTAAGCTGGCTTAGCAGCCAGCCTTTAAGCAGCAGGTCTTCGTTAACCTGATTCGTTTTGCCTGAAGCAATTAAGGAGGGCTCACACAAGTCATTTCTACGAGTCAGGCAGCGAGATTAGAGGCTCTGCCAGAGAGCACTTCTGTGAGCACATGCCCACCCCTACAAGGTGTTGGATGGTGCACAAACACAAGCTTTCTTCTGCCTGTGACTTTGCTCTCCACCGCCTGTGCCACCAACGCTACTTCCTGAAGGAGGCTGCTGGAAGATGAGACATAAAACGTGGCAAGTTTTGGTAATAATCTGATGACTTTTTCAACGTCTTGCTGTAAGCACTTGCTATTGCCATACACGTGGGTGAATCCCTTCCTTTCCTCTCAGTACAACCTGCTGGGAACTGGGAATTGTTTTTGCTGCTATCAAGCAAGCCCTGGGATAGCAGTAGCTGCAAAATCTGGTGCAAGTCCTTTTAACTCGTTAGGCTTAAAATAGCTCCTAATCCCCCAGTTGCAGTGAGTGAAGGGGATGAATAAGAGATCGGTCTCCCGCAGCGCTCAGCCATTCTGTTTTGAAGAGTCTGCGGCAGCAACAGCCGCAGCGCTGACAGGGCAACCCAGGGATGCCAGCAGTAACACCCCAGCCAGCACTTAGCAAGACATTGGCCAGTGCTATAGAAGTACATAATTTACTACCTCATTAGCCCTAAAAGAGGTTAATCTAAAACATAAGCAGAGGGAAAGCTGTACTAAGAGGATGCCAGGGGTGTATTTTGTTTCCAGTTCCCAAAAGGGAGGAGGAATGCTGCCTAGGAATGGTTTGAATGCTGAAATTCAGTAGTTTTCTGATTTGGGATTTGATTTAGTCCTCCCTCTGTTGAGAGGTGACTGTGCCTAGCATAGGGAAACCAGCTAAGTTTTAGTTGTTATTAGGATGGATTTCCCTTTAGAAATCATCTCCCAAAATGAAGCTCAGCAAACTGGAGGGATAAAACTTCAGCATCATATCAAGGAGATGGGACTATTGTGAAGTAAAGCAGTGCTGGCAGGATTTATTGGCCTTGTTGACCATTTCATTAGGAAAAAACAGGAGGAATTGTCATTTAGACAAAACCAACTGTGTCTCCAATGTGTTTGAAATATGCTGAGAACTGAACAAATGCCCTTTTGGGACAGGGCCCTGGGATAAACTACTCTACATGTAGGAAACATGCTGATCCATCTGGATTCACCTCAGTTTCACCAGAGTAACCCTAAAGGATCTTGTTCCCCATGTCCTCCTGGCTGAAAACCTAGTTTCTGACTCTAAACTCAGTAATCTGTCTATTACTAGACTATCTGTCTAGTAACAGACAATCCTTATTACTAATAATTGTGTTTCTTTACAGCAGCAAGAGTGGTCGTGTGAGCCTCTAAATAAGCATCTGGCTGACACATGGAGAGAAAGGAAAAGAACTGCTGAACAGTATTATTAGCACCATGGCAGCGAAGGGAAAGTGAGACGAGTCCAAATAAAACTCTGAAGATCTCTAGAGGGCCAAAAGTCACAGATCTGTCAGTTCATGCAGAGCTTTGCTGCGAGAATCCTTGCCCAGCTCCCTGCTGCAGTTCCCCATCCCACTCACAGCCTGAGGCAAAGGGACGGGGAGGCTTGGGGTCCTGCTGATGCCCTCTCCTGTGAGTCCAGAGACTCTCCCTGCCTTTCCAGTCCTCTACTTTGTGCTCTCTTGGGCTTTCCTACAAGCTAGCCTGTGTGTTCCTAATGCCACCTCTACCTTTCCATGCCAAACGAGTGCCGTCCTTGCCCACAGTTCGTGCCCTGCTCCTGACCCACGGCAGCAGTGTTCCCAACACTGGTCTCTGTGCCCGGCCACGGACTTGTGAGCAGCACAAGTGCTATTTGATAGGAGTTTGCGTTGGGGGAAATGTGAGGCTCTACAAAACAAAGCTTAACTTTTTTTTTTTTTTCCCCTTTTGGAAACAGAAATATTTGGAAGAATGGGATTATCTGACCTAAAGTGGGATTTGAATACAATAAAATATGTTTATTGTTTCATCCTTTTCTTTGCTTCTCATTTGCAGTGAGCACCTTGACACCACCAGACACAATACTTGTTCTTCTAAGAACATTTTTTAATCCCTAATGTCATTTCCCCCACATTTCCCATCAAGTGAGATATCACTTCAGTTATCTTACTACAGGAAGATAATATGTGAGTCTAGCACAATCTACTTTTTGCAATCTGTCACGGTGGGTTTTACCCTGGTTTTTATTTCCCTTGATGCCACTATATTGTAGAGTACCAAGGTCAGACCAAGTAGGCTATAACCACTCATATCACTTTTTCCCTTTCCTAAATAAAAGGACTCAAGTACTGTGTTGGCTATTCTCCAGTTATACTGTACTATCCCTGATTTGAGAAAATTTAAAAGTCCTTGGTACCAGACATAATTGGCGATTCACTTGGCTACCCAGTCTCTCTCTCTCAAGTCTAATTGAGCCTGAGTTGGGCAAGGTCTTCTTTCAACTCACATCTCCTTCTGACCCTCAATATCTGTTTTTTATTGCTGATCAGTCCCCTTTACTGCCCATGCACCTCTTTACTTACTCCTAATGGTCTTTCAGAGATGGCTATTCATAATCACTGCGAAAATAAACCCTTTTGCTTGTGACACAAATGTTAAGTAGTTTTTGTGCATTTGGCTTCCAAAGCTCCACATATCTTCCACACTGAACCATTACAGCTCTACTTCATTCTTCTCTCCAGATGATTTCACTGCTTCCTTTCATTTCTCAAAGTCTGCCCTTAAAAGACAAACCTCTACTTGTTTCTCCTCCTATTTTATTTCACCAGTTCATGTCCACCACGTTATTTGTTCAGCTCAGCTCTTCTACAGTGTTACCTTAACCAAAGTGAATTCTAAAAAAAATTACCTCCACTTGTCATTGCTTTGGTGGTTGATGAAGATATCTATCAGCTTCCTCTCTGTGAAAACCTGGCTAGTCACCAGCAGCTGTGCACGGACTGCTGCTGTTGGGTGATATTCACCCTCTCCCGCCTTCTAGCAAGGCACAGGCAAGTGGTATCACTTGTTTTACCGCCACTGGTTGCTGATGGTTGCGTAAAATCAAATTATACCAGTTTTCCCTGCATAAGTTCGTGGTGAATCATCAGCCGCTTTCCTCAGTCATTCTTCAGTGTGCTCATCAGTGCTAAAAACACTCCTGAATTGCTCACCACGGACCAGCCCTCCAGACCTAACCAGCCAACCCACCACAGAGGGGCCACCAGCCCACCAACTCTTCCTAGTGATGCCAATGTTGGACCATCAGCTGGACCATCTTATCTTGGCTGGGGAGGGCATAAAGACAAAAAGGCAACAAAATAAACCCAAAAAATGTCTTCCTCGTTTGAACTGCCAAAACATTGCAGTTCTGTGCCTTGTTGGGGACTCCACCACAGCCTGAGATGCTGGGAAACCTTCTGCAACTGTTAAATCTAAACAACACACTGCCCAATCAAAAGGGGTCAATTCCTCTCTGATCCCCATGGCTGCAGCTTAATTTTGAGGCACGAGGCAACGTATGTGGTACCTCTGAAAATACAACCTCACACAGAAACTGTTGGTAGGATATCACCAAAAGAACCAAGGTACTGAGGAAGTGGTTTTCAGAGGAGGCAATCTCATTTGGTAGAGGCATGGTGGGCTGCTTAACCTCATAACCACAATGCAGCCCAATTGATAGAAAAACTGCAGTTCTGGAGGAGGCGTCAGGGCTACTTTCACCATAACTTGCTGGGAATCAGGTGTGCAGCCGCTCTTCGTAATACAGGAATCGCATGTCTAATTTCCTGCCTATTGAGTTAAAAGCTGCCTCCTGGTTTTATATGATGCTATCTAGAAGATGTTATTTCATTTAAGCGCATTCTCTTTCATCCACATGCCTTTCTACTGCAGTCAGTATTTATTTTCTCCTAACTCATCTTCTGCATTAACATCATTTTTGCCAGGTGGAATTGAAGCAATAATTCAATCTAAGTTAGGTTCCAGGAAGGACTCATGGCCTGGGTGTCTGCTGAGGCTTGGGAAATTGATTTCTTGGCTTGCAACAGGCACTAAATTCTCCTTATAAACCACCGAGCATCCTCTTATAAGACGTGAATGGCTGGTGTCACAGCAGGTGCAGTTTGTCTGATAAACATAATCACTCTTGGAGTTGGACGGCATGGGCATTTGGACAGGAATCAACAAGTCAGGTTATTTGTTGATTTTGTGAGCTTTGGAGGCAAAGTGTGAACAGGCAGAAGGGGAATAGCTTTCTCTTATGGTCAAGGGATGGAGGGAGGAGGAGGGAAGGAAGGAAGGAAGGAAGGAAGGAAGGAAGGAAGGAAGGAAGGAAGGAAGGAAGGAAGGAAAAAGAAATCAACTATCAACTCTTTTCACATAATATTTCCAAAAAATCCAGCTTAGGAGAGAAGTCTTTGATATGTAGGTTGACTTACCTGGAGACTTGCGAGATCCCCAATGTTTTACAGGTTCTTTTCGAAACACAGTTGAATCCATCTTTATTCATGATGAAGCTCATCAAAGAGAAGCGTGGGCGACCCGTCAGATAAACTGGAGCTTCCCTTTAAATGTTTTGAATGTAAATATATAAAGCCAATTAAATTTCATGGATTAATTTCCAAAACTGCCAGATAAACTGGCAGATAAGTTAGCCAGCTAAGCCTGAATGATGTGGTTTCCATTAATCAGATATTCAAAAAAGGCTTTTATTGTAGGAAAGACAGCTTTGGCCACCTGAGCTGATTTTTTTTTTTTTTTTTTAGTGTTCAGAGTAAAGGCTTATTTTTTAATAGCTGCAAAACATGTTTTGGACAACTACAGAGTGAAGGTCTCATCTTCAGAGAGATGACTGGTTGCTTAAAACTCAGAATGATGAGTTCAATCCCGTTAAAGTAATTTGAGCAACAACAAAGCACATCAAGGAAATAAAATTCTCTAATGAACAGCTCAAAAAATGCTCTCTGGTTTCTCAAAATGAAATATGGCAAATGTTCATCCTTTAATGAGTTATAACTATTTTGAGGGTAGTATTTCCATAAAAAGACAGAAAACGATCAAAGTAAAAAATGGCTTCAGAATATGTCTGCACTTGATAGCTTCTTAGGTAACTTATTCAACTGCCTTGGCTTAAACATTTACCAGGTATGGACATTTCAAGAACTGATCGATTTCCTTCTGCGGTGTCACTTTACATTTTCATTTCATCATAAATCAAAATTATCTTTCCGATTTTGAAATCATCCTTTATTTTGATTTATCTGCTCATAACTCAGGATGTCAAGCTCTACTGTCCTGCAGAGATACAGGGTTTCTCTGCCCATGTTACTTGTGCCAATTTAGTTGGAAATCCAGCAGCACAAGGACACATTTGTCCTATTGGCTTCAGCTCAGGACTATCAAAAGAAAACATTTATCTCTGAACTGGAAAGAACTATTAACAGAGAAAGTGAGTGCCCAGAGAGAAATGCCAGGGGACACGTTCTCAGGAGGACATGGGCTGAGCTTCACCATGCAGTGGAAGAACTAAGGCAGCTCTCTGGCTTTTAACTCTGCTGTATTGCACCTTGTCCACAAAGAGGACAGAACTCACAACTATTTCACAAATATCTTAAAATTAGTTGCAGCAGCTTTTCAGTGGAGAACTCAGATTCTTCTGGTCTGGAAGAACATGTGTTCACTTCAGTTGATGAAGAGCCAAGCTCATGGTATAGCTCCCACGTCCCTCCTCAGCTGTTGGGAGGTTTTCCCCTCCATTGGCACTCACCTCTCTCCACTCCCGAAAAATCAGGTGTAGACAACCAGTTGATGGTCAAAGTTGGAAGAGACATTTCCAGGTACTGGAAATGATCCGTGGTGCCCCTCACAAGGCAGAAAAAAGGTTTCTGGGGGCAGCGTAACTGCCGATTTCCTCTAGCGTGATAAATTAGCATTTGTTTTAATGTCCATCCTAACTCTAAACAAATACTAGTACTCCGAGTAGCTCATACTGTGCAATGCTTGCCCTGAAAGATATTGCAGTGTCATTCCTGGGAAGAATTTTAACTTTAAATTACGAATACATGTCTTCAGCCACAACTCCAGATCCACATAGACTTTTGCCCAAAAATTTCCTTGTACCAGAAAACAATCAATATTCTGATTCGTTAACAAGAAACCTGGAACAATCCTATGTGATATTTCTAGTCACTGGAAAACATGCAGTGTAAGCTTTTAAAGCATCTATGTCTATAGCTATTTATCTCTGTGTATACTTATATTTATGTATTGCTGTTAATGTTTAGGGAAAGATTCACTGGTATCTCCTGGCTGCAATGGAACTTTCTCATCACTTTATGTTGCTGCAGGAATTAAAATGAATTGAAAGCTTTTGCATGAATTAGTGTGACCTTCAGCACCTAATATCGTGCTTACTCCTGCCAGTTATTAAGTGGTGTGATGACAGTATGCAACAGCCATACATTTAGAGTATTTCAGTGTCTATATCTCTAAATGTTAATGATTTGAAAGAGACTTCAGATTCCTGAGCTATGTGTTTCTTACCATTTCATTCAATTTCATAGATTTCTCTTAAATATAAATGCCAGCGGAAACTTTCCTGAGTTTATAATTCTTGATTATGAAGTACTTCCGAACTCCATAATTTAATCTGTTTTCTTCTGTGTTTCTTGCTGCATTTTCTTACACAGGAAAGGACACCCAGGAAGTTTATTCAACCTTACCCCGGAAAGCCTGAATACGCATGGTTACAAAAAAAAAAAAATCACCAAAAAACCCAAACAAACATCTTTACTGAAGGAGACAAAAAAAATTTTGCATTATAAGACTAAATAGTTCTGAGAGTAATACCTCTTGGTTATTGTTAATGACTTGCAAGTCATTAAAGACCAGCATCGGTGGGTTCTTTATAGAGGAGGGAACGAGAGAGGAAAGTCAGGACAAAGCACACAAGCAGAGAGGAGGTCTCGGCCACCCCACCACGTCGTGGTTAGCAGGTGAGGCGGAAGGTTATGTCTCAGGTTCTGTCCTCTCCAGCAGTTTTGGAAGAGTTCACAACGGGCTGATGGAGGGATAGGGACTGGTTCATCCTGCATGCCGGAGCGTACTCAATATGCCCGTTGTTACAGACAGGAAGATCTTCAACGATCAGGCAGTACCCCAGGAAGTTCCCATGTGCCCACGCAGACGTTCACCTTTCGCTGCTCAGACAGCTGCTGCGGAATGAAAGATTTCTCAGCACTGCGCGCGCTTGCCCTGAAATGCCCAGTTTGGGAAGCAAGAGGAATGCCTAATCCTCACGTCACAAGGCACCGAGGATGAAATACGGTCAGCAGTCAAGAGCCACCTCAAAAGCAGGTGTTGCCCGTAAGTTGTCATCACGGAACAGCGGTAGCTGTCTGCTCTCCCCAGGCAGCCTGGTGGGGAGCCCTGCAAGGCACCGCAGTGAGTACGACGAGCGTGTGGCAGGTCAAAATATGGCACTGCAGACCTGGACACCACAACAAAGAGCTGCAACCGGGATGGTGGCTACTGCGGCGCTGGGCTTTCCTGTGCCTGTAACAGCATGCCCCAGTAGCAAGAATTTATGCTTGGGGTTAATGGGCCCTTCCAACAAAATGCCCTGTCTCAGACTTCCTGCTGCAGAGCAAATGCAATGCAGGGACTGTTGTTAAAAAAAAAAAAAAAAAAAAAAAAAAATAAAAAGGACAGTTTTCAAAGCCTCCCAGGAAGAATCTGAGCTTTTTCAAAAGAGGATTTCTGACTTGGCTGTCTGATGCACAGGGAGCACATCTGCAATTCTCAAGCCACAGCATTTAATATTAAAATGTCATTTTATTCTTTCTCTGTGATATCAAAAATGGTAACTAGGCAACATCTCAACTACTGAGTGGACTCTAAATCTCAAACCACTTAAATATGATATCAAAGTGAAAAATGGCAAACAGCAATATATAACCTGTTCTTCTTGTTTAGACATAGCAGAGCCAACCACCCTGCCCTTACAGCCCCTGTACTAAAATATTCATATGCACAAGGACCCTCAAACACACAAACACTGCAGAAAAGAGAGAGGAAGGGAACCTTCAGGGTGGTTCACAGACAAGATGTTGCAGCGGGTCCAGAGGAGGCCACAAAAATGATCAGAGTGATGGAACACCTCTTCTATGAGGACAGGCTGAGTTGGTGTTGTTCAGCCCAGAGAAGAGAAGGCACCGGGGAGACCTTATTGCAGCTGCCAGAACCTGAAAGGGGCCTACAAAAAAGCTGGAAAGGGACTTTTTACAAGGGCAATGTAGTGATAGGACAAGGAGTAATGGCTTTAAACTGAAAGATGGTAGATTTAGATTAGGTATAACGAAGAAATTCTTACAATGAGGGTGGTGAAACAGTGGGACGGGTTGTCCAGAAAGGTGGTAGGTGCCCCATCCCTGGAACCATCCCAGGTCAGGTTGGACGGGGCTCTGAGCAATCTGCTCTAGTTGAAGATGTCCCTGCTCATGGCAGAGGGGTCGGATGAGATGGCCTTGAAAGGTCCCTTCCAACTCAAACCATTCTATGATTCTATGATTCTAAGATGTTAATAGATCCTCCATGGGATGGATAAACACCTGGATTCAAGGACAAACCAGTGATCCTGGCCCCAAAACAACTGCCTGGTGTTTTGCATCTCAATAGCTCGACTGGGATTTTCAATACGAGAGAGAGCAGAGAAGTGGCAGCAAGATATTAGTCTACCACAGCATATGAGGACTTCACCAAACCCAGTGTATAGCCCTGTGTCTTGGTCATGCAAAGAGCTGCCCCTCTGCAGAAAAAGGACTGAGGCACAGGGACACTTACCCATCCACTGGGCACTGGTGTCCCATGTGTGACATCACTACGTCTCCACCACCCATAGAAGACCCATCTCCAAATCCTCCTCCAGGAACACACATGAACGTTGCGCACGGGGACATTCAACCCACCGGTTGTTGCTTGTGTTAAGCACGGCAGTCACGAGGTCCATCAGGGCAGATGAACAGGAGAATGGGCAAGTTTGGTTTTCGTGTCTCAGCTCTTTCTGAGGTCTCGCCTGCAGGTTTTCCTGTGTTTTACTTCTGCTCTGAAATGAACTTTGATTCATTTTGCTCTGTGCAACTGTGCTTTGATTTTTCCAGGTATATCCTGTTTCATAATGGCTTGAATAATTAACACACAAATGAGGAGAAGTGGAAAAATTTGGAGGTTCAAAACATGCACACCTCCCTTCTCTACAGTGAAAGCATTTAGCACACAGCATATAGTAACACCACCTGCACTGTTTTAAACACAGTCCCTCACATTTCCGTTTAAGAAATGAGCTCCTTCCCTTGAGCGTACGAGGGGGCTGAAGCAGATTTTGTTTGCAGAGATGTTAGAGACAACTGCTGTTAGTAGATTTTGTCAAAAAAAGGAAAAGCAGCCATTTATGTTTTCTGACAGCCCCAGAGACATCTATGTTAGCAAGAGCTATTTGGACTGACGGATCAGAAATGCTACGAATTTGAGAGCACTTCATGGGAACCAGGACAGAAAGGCAGCGTGTGAAAGATTCAAATAGCCTCCTTTGATTTCAGCAGCCTTTATGAGTGACACAATCAGCCACAGAAAACCGTTTAGTGAGAGTTTTTGTCTTCCTAAAACACAGCTGACACATGGGAATGATTTAACTTGCTAATGAAATTACTCCTGTGGGTTGATATTTTCCCCCTCTCATGTACATATCCTGGTTGCATAACTGATAACTAATTTAGACAGGCATAGAAAGAGCTTTGCCCAGGCTGCTTCCACCCTGGTCCCTTCGAAGAGCAAATACCTGCTCCACAATCAGGCAAGACGTGTAAAGGATAAGGGCTGGACCGCTGCGCAGGAGCTCGTAGAAATAAATCTCTTATCCATGAGGAGGTCAGCAGGGACATCTAAAGATCCCCCAAAAGATTGAGGAGTCCTTGACAAATTAAGCCTGTTTCTTTTCTTGGTCATTTCCAAACACAGTAACGTGCACGTTAAAGCACTTATTATCATTCATGCAATATTGTGAAGAAACAACTTAAACGCTGTGTGCATCACTGGCTGTTTTTTAAAAGCTGAGTTCACCATTCACACGGTGACCTTACCCTATGCTTGTAAAGGTCCACAAATAATTCACAAGTGAAAGAAGATTTCTTTCCCACCCAGAGAGCTCAGGTTATCTGGTCAACCTTTAAAACAATGCTTTGCCAATTAATAGAGTCTTCACCTGATTACTAGTAAATACACGTAATAGGCCTCTTGCAAAACAGTTATTCACTCGATACAGGCACAGAACTGCTCCTTGCAGGTATTGGTGAAGGCATAAAAATAGCAGGTTGCTCCTGGATAATGCACAAACACGAGAAAGGGATTAAGTTCACCCAATAGTTCACAAACCTCTGTTTACAGTACAAAAATCAATGGGACACTAAAAAGCTGTAGCGCTGCTCGTGTGTTGGACACCTGGGAAGCACTGAAGATACCCCTCCCAGGTCCAGAGGGGTGGCACAGCGAGGCACTAGGCAAAGGGCAAGGTCAGACAGCAAATGTCCCTGCAATCAAGTTGATTCATTTTGATAGCTTGATATGAGTACATCTTGAAGAATTTAATTTATTTTTATTTGTTTATAAGCTGCTAAAAATGCAGTCGTCGTGTTATCTGCAAGTACACGAGCATTGCACCACAGAAAATAACTTGCTGCCAAGTGCAATCTCCAATTAATAGCTCAAATATTAATTTAAGTCCATAATGCATGCACATATCGTTTTAAACTTAGGGAAAAATCTTTAGTAATCTTCCGAAGAATCCAATATCGATGCAGCAGATTCATTTGTTAGGCAAGCTGTCTTGAGGAGCTACAGCTAATACAACGGGTGATGGTTAAAAGCTGTAACAGCTAAGGGATCTTTTCTTTTACCCTTTAGATTACTTGAGTGCGCAAAATGCGGAGGAGAAGCGAGGTCAGCTCTTCGATCCTGCTCCAGCTCCCAGGCAGCGATCGGCGGTGCGGATGACGTGAAAGACCAAGCGGGTTTTCAGGGATCGGTAAGTGACGGTGCCATTTCTGCCCGCTCCACCTGCTTCGGTGCTTGGGTGGGGGGTTCCCACCACCCGTTAAAAGGCAGTTTTTGCCCTCTAGACCCAGCTACCCTCCCTGACTCAAACTGGCTTGCTGGCAAGTCTCGGGGCAGGTGAAAAATTTTTTAGATCAAACGACGTGGAAGTCGGGGGGGGAGGAATTTTTTCCCCCAAGAGCTGGGGAAGCCAAGACGACTCAGCCCCTGCCCCTGGGGTCCCTCTTACGTCCCCCGGGTCTCCCACAAACTACAGACCGTGAGCAATACCCCAATCGGGCGCTGCTGAAATCCTACCGGAGTTGGCATGTCCGTGCTGGAAAAGGTCAGGCTGTCCGCGCAACCCGCCGGCATCACGCCTTTCATCAGGAAGGGGGAAAATCTGTGACATTTGCAAGCTGGCAGGGATCCCACGCACCGGCCGGCTGGGCGGCGGAGAGGGAAGCCGCTGCGCTACCGCACTGGACCCAACTTGTTTCTGCAGGAATGGCACAAATCCGCGCTTCCCTTCTCCGGCGCTTTTCCTTCTGCAGCAACCGTGCCCACTCGGGGCAGGCACGAGGGGACACCGCCCTTCCCCCCGAAAGACGCCGTTCTTTCCTTTACATTAAAATCGTAACTTTTAATGCATTAAACTGCCGCAGTGCAATTAAAACCGCTAATCCTCAGCGCACGGGAGACAATTAAATAGTTTCTTTGCTATCCATTAATGAAATGGGGTTTGAGCATGGCGTTAAATTCGGCAAATAAAGTCAGAGCGTGTCTCCAGCAGCGGTGCTCAGGGCAGGGTGCTCAGCAGCAGCCCGCGGCACGGCTGCCTGTTCTGCTGTTAACTGTCAAGGGAATTATCACATAAAGGAAAAATGGGGGTGATATGTAAACACGAAGGCTAGAGACGGGGGTTTTTTTCAACCTACCACTTGAGGTGGTGTCTCTCCTACAAAATACATGTAACCATCTCAGATGACAAATATTTGTTTGAGAACATCTCTTTTGACTATTGTACTATGGGCCAATAAAAAGAAAAAAAATTTAAAAATAAATCCAGAGACAGACATAAACTCTTTTTTGATATGGCTGCATTTTCTCAATACAAACAGGCACCGCAAACAAATGACTTTAACACATCCTTCCGTTGATTAAAAAATGATTTATATTGTATTACACCTTCAGGGTTGATTGGACGATGTGTTTAATCCCACTCCCTGCCCTCCCCCAGCCTAATAATACACAGTATCACCTCTGTGATAACGCGATTATATTAATGGAGCCAGCATTGCCATTGTATTTGAGAGCATCCTTGTTAGGGGTCTTGTGCTTCCCAACGAGATCAATATTTTTAATTCTAGTAAATGAAAAGCAGAATAAAGTTGTGGCCTGGAAACAATATGGCACTTCCTACGGGGAACAGTGTCCTGCAAACTATTTCCCATACGTATATTAAAATTCCAGCATAGTGACAAATAATCCATTATACCGTGTTCCTGTCTACCACCAAGAGAAATACGTGAGAAGTCGCTGATTCATTCGAGTGTGCTACAGCTATAATTATTCTCTGCTGTAATTATTTGTTCCTACTTTTCGTGTGCCAGTGGGACAAGTCCATCAAGACGATGCTAAGCCAAAACATGAGGGCGGTGGGTTTGCCCGCACAGACCAGCTGCTGAGGGATGGGCTAGGATGCAGGAAGGGTGCCACACACCCCAGGCTTTGGACTTTCGAAATTACCTTAGAAAAATGCACTGATTTTGCTGCCGTGGCTTCTGGCCACCGCTATTCAGAATAGTTTAAAACCTTTCGGGTCACTATGCTGTCGTAGCAGAGAAATAACCTAACACTAGAGTTTCCTTTCCAGACCTCCTGCCTTCTTCAATAGTCAGGGGCAGTTCCAGTGCAAAATTGTCTGGTGCATAACTCGGGCAGAAGTAAGGGGAGAGGGAGGTACGGCCGGTGGTCACATTGGTGTCAGACAGTATAATTTTGGTGTTCAGTACTGATGGAACCCTACATTGACAATGCATTTAAAAATGCACGGACAGATGCACCTCAGGTACAAACTACCTATCAGTATGTTTCTTTGATAGATCCCATTTTTATTTCCAATTAATTTTCCCACAGTAATCTCATTGATTTGTTTATAAACACTTTTCTGCCCTTGTTTCCTATCAGCATTCACTTAAATGTCAGGCCTTTTGTTAAAATGTATTGAGTTATAGATAAACACAACTCTACATTATGAGATTGGAGAAATAATGAAAAATGAGTGGTTTATAGTTTGGAAATCATGTAAACCTCATCGTGTTTTTATTGCTGGAATGGTAGTATGGGGGAAGGGTAAGCGGCTAAAGTCAATGCAATCTTTAATTTAAGGAGTATTTTTATGATGTTTTCTGTTAATCTTCTAAAGCTGTTTGCAGAGTATAAAAATATGTTTGCTATAGGGAAGTCTTTATAGTACCAGTGATAAAACACTATTATGTGGGTTTTGCATCCATTGCATCGTTTGAATTTAGTAAACCTTGGTCCTTATGAGCAGAGCAATTATGAGTATTATGATATTAAACCGGGAAAATATTCTGTTTAATGAACAGCGAAGAATTACAATGCATCACCGCCCTTGGGAAAAGCAATGTGTTCAGCTCACAAATAGCACTAACAGCCTCATCGACGCCAGATGTCCAATTTTCAAGAGTAGCTTCCTAAACTCCGAGTGCAGCGCTGAGGTTTCCGCTCCAACGCAGCCCCTCGTGCGAGCCGAAATGGGGTCCTCACCCATCGGAGAGCCTGAAAAATCAATCGTATGGCTGTGCCGCAGCTTCCTTCTGCCTATTAAATGCTGTGCTCTGGATAATTCTCCTTTGTCTCATTGAATGAAAAGAGCCAAGACCTGTGTGGTCCCAGACCGGTTCCTGTCCGGTGTTTGCAGAAGCCACTTACTCAATCTCTCACTAGTCCGGCGTGCCCATCATCACTTCCAAACCCCCAGGGCTCCCAGGTATTAAACAGCAAATTAAAGCACTTCAGAACCAACCTGAAAACTTCTCCTTATTTCTCAGCGTCTTAGAAGGGAGGGATCAGGAAAACATGCATGGCTCAGCTCCTTCTCACTAGATGCAGTATAGAGTAGAAATGGAAATTCAGCCTCCGCTTCTGCGCTGCCCAGCCCGGGAGGGAGAGGGACATGGTGTGGCATTATGTAGACAAGGGAAACAATAGACCTTGGAAGGGACAATCCAAGCCTGGTGGGAAAGCTGCTTCTACAAACATTGGAAAAATGTTTTTAAAATATATCTTTTAATTCCAAAGCAAAGCAGGGACACGTCGGCTTCTTTTAATACTGAGTGTACTGAACAAATACCAACAAATTCTTTCTCGTGATTTACTGACTTTCTAAGTGTCCTTCTCTGTGCTTAAAAGGCAATATGACAGGACTGTGAAAGGAGTCTGCTCATCGGTAGTATTAAATCCTATCCTTCACCTACCGAAGAGTGCCTCACCCCAAAAGCAACAGCCTGGTTCTGCCATCTCATGTCTCTCCCGTGGATTCCATCCATCTTGCCCCGCTTGCATGAGCTCTGTCACCTTGATTTCATATCATGGATCAAACGACAGAAGTCAAACGGTGTGCCACAGCTCCTGGCTGCTGTCAACAAGAGGGGAAAACGGAGGAGGAGGGCAGCAGGGAACGGCTGAGGGAAGGGAGACCGGTGGAGGACAGAACCAACCCAGCTGTGACTCCATCCAGTCACGTGGGTCTGAACTAAGAGGAATTTTTTTCCATTGTTTTAGCAAAATGGCACGTCAGTACACAAGGTCCAAAGGGTCAACTTCTTCCACCCTCGCTCTGCCCCACTGCGCTTGCTGTTCCTCTGTCCTCAGCTGGTGCACGCTGGGGAAGGCACTGCGAGAGGAGTGGGGCTGGCCAAGCTCAGAAGATAAATGAGTGCAGATAGTGTTATTCACAGGGAAAATTACTCCCTGACAAATCAGGGTAACTTCCATAGCATGGTGCTTGTTTAAATCCCATTGTGCGACCCTGAGCGACACCGGACCGCCTTGCACCCAGCAGCACCCTGCGGGCACTGAGCGAGCTAATGGCAGAAGCGAGGTGCCACACCGCATGAGCGGGGCTGGTGGATGTCACCGGCTTTGTGTTCCAGGGTCAGCTCCACATCCTCAACAAGCCCTATAAATTCAGCATGGCCACCTCGTGCATCACTCAGTCGCTTTCCCAAAGGCACTACTCCTTGGCACAAACTTGCTTTGGGGTATTTCAGCAGTTTTTCTCACATCTTACCCAGCACATAAATAAAGCACAAAAAAGTGTTTCACATTTTTTTTGTCATCCTATGATAGCCTTAGGAGTGGGGCCATTGTGGAGTTTAAGAACTGAGTCTTGAGACAAGGCATCTTCAGTCTGTGATTTTTGGACAAGATTTCACCTGTGACATTCCTGCCTCCTGCTTTTTTTTTTTTATCCACAACACGCTACTAGCTCAGGGTGGTCACTTATTACTTACACTTAAGTGCAGCTAGAGGCATACCCCTCTACACATTTGTCCTTCTGCAAAGCATATATAGCCTGTTGCTGGGGTGTTTGCACAACACTGTTGTACTGCAGTGACTGCAACAAGCCAACGGGAAAACAGCCCACCTGGCCATGCCGCCTTCCTGCTTGTGATTCAACAAAACAAGCACCAGAGACAGTGTCCTGGGCAAAACCCACTGTCCCTTCAGTGTGGCGGTTTACCCCCACACGCTCCCAGTCTGCCTGTTTCATGTATATGTTGTCTTAATCACCCACAGCCACGCTGCCCGCGTGGCCAAGCGCTGCCTCCGTTGGCAGCCAGTTTGCGCCGTTGCGACGCACCATTAAGAGCGCCCATCCTGCAGCCGTGCAGCCCGGTGGTAGGGTATTGCCATCGCCAGCTGCAGCCCATGAGCTTTGCACTAAGTTTGCACGGCCTCAGCTCTGCTCTGGCTGAACTTTTCCTGACCTGCCTGCAGCTTTCTCTTACTCGGTTTAGCTGTGACAGCAGCTTTTCTAATTGACCAGCTGTCTGTGCCTAATTTGTTTTACTTTTGTTTATCTTTTCTGTATCTTGTACAACCATAGTTTTATACAGGCAGCAGTAACAAGCAGTTATTCTAAGCAAAGCAATTAATTTATCACTAACACTCTGATGAGCAGAGAAATCCAGACCTGTTACAACAGCAGAGGCTTTGAGAAGTGGGGACGCGGGATGCGGCATGGGGGGTTACGGGCACCAGACGGTAAGAGATGGGCACAGGCTGGGACACCCCAGACCTGCACGCAGCTCACCCATAGACAGTTAAAGAAATGCAGAGCTAGAGCTGGACAAAACCGGTTTCTGGGGTAACCAAGAGAACAGCATCTCTGTTTTCTGCATTTCAGATACTCTGAAATAGTATCCAACATGCGTAAAGGGCACCGCATATAGTAAATTGGGATGCAAAACGGGACGGAGGACCAATGAATAAAGCAAAGGTTACAAAAGCATGGTGGCAAACATACAAAAATTACTCCAAGTGGTGAAGAAGAAGGAACCATCAGCATGGACATCCTATCCCAGCAAAGGACTGCTGATGCTGACACTCGCTATGACACCCCCAGGGTGAAACCCTCAGCTGTAGCACCCAGAGGAGCAGCCAGAACATAATGCCTGGAAAAAGTGTAGAAACTGCAAAGTATGTGAGTAACAATTTAAACTGGATGATGATGATGATGATGACGTTTTCTGCATAGATGTATTCTTTCTCGTTCTGTAATAAACACATCTGGGCTAATAATGGTGATGCTTGGATTATACTGTTAAGATATCAATATATCTTAAAAATGAATTCTAATCTATATGTCAAATGTGTGCTTCCTCTTTGCTTATAAATGAGGTTTCCAGAGTAGAAATACTGTGTGTGGTAGCCTAACAGCTGTATTTCACGTTGTATGGGATCACTGGGCTAAACCAGTTTGGGATCACAAAGGCAAAACGCAGGGACTTGCAATTCGGCTCAGCTTCATCTCACCTTGACAGATCCTTATCCATGCAGAGATGACTTGGGAGCTGCGGAAACGGCTTGGCCTCGGGTTGCCTGGACACCGCATCGTGATAGGAACCAAAACCCGAATGGAGTCTTGAGTAATCCCTTAACAACCAAAATGCCCTGAGTACATTTCCACCACTATTCAGCAACTTTGTGTGCTAGACATCACAAAATCAGCAATACAGACTAAGGGGCCATCACACCACCAGCGATAAACATCCCAGACAGTATAATCCACTCGGGCATAATCCTGCCACCACCCATCAAATCAGGAAATAAAAACCGTAAGGTTTGGGGAGAAAATGGGCCGGTCTTTTTCCCATGATAGAGTTGGGCTGTAGGAGATCCATCTCCCCTTGTCCGGGACGCTGTACAAGGGAACTTCCCAGGCATTAAGAGCCCTTACCTGAGAGAGGGTAAGCGATTAAGAAACATACGTGTGGTGTTTGGCATGTTTTAAGATTAGTGCACTCTTCTGAGGTATTAATATCTAGTGCTCCTGTGGTTTGTGTTAGTGTATTTAATTGCAATAGTGCATTCCTCCGTTGTATCTATAAAAAGCCTGCAACAGTGGCGTAACGGACCTGCAAAAGTTCAAATAAAATGTTAATTTGAACCTTAGAGTGAAGTCCCTTTCTCACCGTCACACACCCTCTTACCCAGCACTCACTGATTTACAACCTGTAGCAACCGCTCTGCCCAGGCAGGCTCTGGGGATGCATCCCACGGGTGAGCCTGCCCATGCCCCCATCTTCCCCAGACTTTGCCAGATCCGCTGGGTATTCACACCAAAGTCCACACCGCGGCAAGCACCAGCCATGCACGCAGCACTTCGTGGGTAAGGAAGCAGTTAAAGGACATATTGCGGTAGGATGCAGTTTCATTAAGCTCTTCCTCATCACACCATACTGTGGCTTAGAGAGAAGAGGGAGTTAATCCAATTCATAAATCATAATTACGGTCAGCGCCTATTGAATAAAAAATCTATGGAATTACAACAACATTGACTCTCCCTGCCAATCCCGCTGAAATAAAATGCAACAGTGGAAAGGAATTTCACAGGCAAATGTTTGGACCGCACTGAATCGGGCCCCTTCCAAATAAAACCCTTCATTCCAGCTAAATTTTAAGCAGGGAGGGAATCCTTAGCAAACAGCCAAGAAGTAATGCGCTTAAACATATAGCGTATACCGTGGTTGCTCAGGAATAAAGGGGACCACTTTGTCTCTAAAGTTATTTCCAGCACAAGTGCACAAGCAAATGCTTGCCTTTCAATTTTAGGCAGCAAAATAAGAACACTAATGAGAACCTTTCATCCTGCACCTCGCCCTTATTTCTGAGGCTGTTCTGTACTTACAGGGACTGTGGATGCTTCTTGCTAGAGAGGGTAAAAATGAGAGAAATACCACATTACACCATCTGAGCAAAAATTTTCTTTGGGAGTCAACTTATAAATATTTCTGCTCAAACAAGCAAAATGTTTTGCTCATCCAGAAATATTCCCTTGGGAGGAAGAATTCCCTTTTTCTAAAACACAGAAAGCCATTGTTCTTCCTTCAGGGAGTCAAGAGTTCATAAATGCACCAGATGTAGGCATACCACTACGTATTTCAAAAGCATTACCTCAAACATAGAAAGAGAGAAATGACTGTTATACTACATGCACAGAACCAAGTCCTACTCTTAAATTATACCCAATCCTTGTAAAGTCATTGGCATAAGAGGTACAGTTGCCAGCCACCAACTAAATTAAACTGAGTATGAGTCTGTGTGTGCATACAGATTTATGAACAAACTTCTGTCAGTCCCCCCAAAATTATAAACATCTCATTTGCACTGCAGTGGTGTGTGGGTGCTGGATCCTTTTTGCACAGTGCTGTACGACCAGATGGGCCCTAATCAATCTGGTTTTTTATTATCCAACTGTAGCAACCTGGATACAGCAAGTACTACAGTCCAAGCAACAACAGCTGAATGCAAGGTGAGGAAAGGAGGTTCAACAAGGCCAAGCGCCGGGTCCCGCACTTGTGTCACAACAACCCCATGCAACGCTCCAGGCTTGGGGAGGAGTGGCTGAAGATCTGTCCGGCGGAAAAGGACCTGGGGGTGCTGGTCGACAGCCGGCTGAACATGAGCCAGCAGTGTGCCCAGGTGGCCAAGAAGGCCAACAG
>NW_010521152.1:53427-58992 GCF_000687285.1 Phaethon lepturus
TGTTCAGTCTGGAGAAGAGGAGGCTGAGGGGAGCCCTCATCGCTCTCTACAACTACCTGAAAGGGGGTTGTGGTGAGGTGGGTATTGGTCTCTTCTGCCAAGCAACTATCAACAGAACGAGAAGAAATGGCCTCAAGTTGTGCCAGGGGAGGTTTAGATTGGATATTAGGAGAACGTCTTCAAGGAAAGAGTTGTCAAGTGTTGGCACAGGCTGCCCAGGGAAGTGGTTGAGTCAGGAAAGAGTTGTCAAGTGTTGGCACAGGCTGCCCAGGGAAGTGGTTGAGTCCCAGTCCCTGGAGGTGTTTAAAAGTTGTGAAGATGTGGTGCTTAGGGACATGGTTTAAGGGTGGACTTGGCAGTGTTAAGTTTATGGTAGGACTCGATCTTGAAGGTCTTTTCCAACTTAAATGATTCTATGAAATGCAAGGAAATGATGCTATAGCATCAGTCAGGATGGGGGTGGTGCTCTGAGCATGAAGGCTCTTTGCTGCTGCCAAGAATCGATAAACGACATGTCCAGCATGACCTTCAGAGGGGGCAGATATCCCTAAAAAAGGGTAAATCGGGTGGTGCTCTGCATTGCATTCTGGCTAGCAATTGGTGAACTGTCAAACAGTATCTTAAAGGAGCAAAAATTTTCACTTTTGCTCATGCAATTCAGTTAAACTATTATAAAACCCTGGCAGTTTGCTTCTTTTATGCTGCTCCACCTTTGTTTCAGGTTCCTACTTCTTGCGGCTAAGGGGACAGATGTGGCCAGTGCTGCGATGCTCCTCACCCACAGCCTTGCTGTATTCAGCTGCAACAAGCCTCTGCCCAAAATCTCCTCTCCACAACAGGAGGACTACATAGGATTTTGCAAAAACAGATCAGCCTCAAAATTTTGGCTATGGAAAATGCTAGCTGCGGAAGAGAGGGCACCATTGATGCAAAAGACGATGAAAAGATGAAGTACGTCTTTAGCTGCTGTCTGGGAACGCTCCCAGGCAGCTCTTCCACGTCAGCCCTGGCAGCTGCCCAGGGACCTGGCTGCACTTGACATTAAGCCAAGGAGAGAGTGATGCAAGAGGGTGGCCAAGTCCACTGTCCAGGCAGAGGTGGAGAAATCAAAACTAACTTTAGCAGAGCCACCAAAGCTGAGGAACCCACAAGGAGGGAGGAAACTGCTGGACCACCAAACACATCAAGCAGAAATGGTCTAGGGAAAAAAAAAAAAAAGAAGAAGGAATTTTTCAAAGTTGTGAGTTGCAAAATTAATTTTTTTTTTTTTTTTACGTTGTTGCTACCGTCCCTAGATGGCACTGAAACTATCCTGCAGCCCACCTGGTCCGCACTGAACAAACAGCTTTTGCAAGGAGCAGAATTTGTGCCTAGTGCCGAGATGGGGGATAGATTGATTTTGATTTCAAAGAGTATATTGAACATGAAACTGCTGGAAATGCTCTGGTCAACAGAAGGACACATTTCTCACGCTAGCTCTCATTCCCGGTTGGCTTTGGTGCCATTTCTCCCCATGCCAGGTGCCGCACAGAGCATCATCTCAGCGCAGAGACTTATTCTGCTTGATACAAACTGGTCTGCCGGTAAAACCGTCGCCCTTACCACCGAGATTCTTCCTGAACTTGTGCACTAGTAAAAGCTTTCCAAAGGGCTTCCAGGAAGGCGTTAGCAGCGCATGCGAGCATCCCTGTCTGTGAACACAAGCAGAGCACCGTGGAGCAGCAACTCGGCCACAACCACGCACTCTCTAGGATATTAGTTGCAAGAAGGGAACAAGGATCAGACATTTTTTAGAGCTGTTCAGGTTCATAAAGTTCATATTCTTTAAGCAGTGGGCTACTTTTTAAATTCAATTATTCCTTAGTCTTTTCCTTTTTTTTTTTTTTTTAGCTTTAATTAGCATAACTAGGCTTTCTTCCCACTTAATCTCATTTCTAAAAAGGCTGGTTATCTCTAAAAGATGCCATTGGCTATGGGATTCACCCAAATCCCCAACTATATTACTCTACACCTAGGTAAATTTGAACTTGATTATATTATATAAATGCGGGATAATCCTTATTTTCCTTCTGTGTTTATTTTGGACTCCGCAGTATTGATGGCATTTTCACCTCCTGAATTTATTCAGAATTTAAGCCAGCAGATTCCTGCGAATGAAATGAGTCAATGAATTTAAAATGATGGTTTCTCTTTTCTGAATAGTAAATTTACCAAGGAGTCGAGTTTTGGTGAAACTGAAGCTATTTTGAACTCAGGTCAAATTCATCAGAAAGTTCAGACTGCAAATTAGCCAAGGAAACATTCTTCATGTTGAAACAATTTAGTTAAATTTTTTTTTAGGTGAAATATGTTTCAGCTGAGATTCATTAAGTAGTGGATGGGCTGAAAGTAAAGTACGAGAAGGGAAAATAAGACTATGCATTAGGAAAAACACTTTTAATCAGTAAATCCGAACAAAGCTTTACAAGAAAAGCTATGGAATATTCACCACTGGAGGCATGTCAGATATATGGGACCTGATTAGACATCCCGAGGCTTCCTCCAGCCTCCTTCCATTGCTACCATCATACCTAACATCCCAGTACAAAGTTCTCCTTCTGTCAGGCTCCACAGTGTAAAACATCCTGGTATCCATAGGATAATTTTTTTATATAGGTAAACCCAATATATCCCTAGTTTGATTAAAGGCAATGGTATGGAAAACGCTGGCTTACAACTAGACCTAAGGGTTCTTTGTCTCTATCAACACAAGTACAGCACCAGCCCCTAAAAAGCGACCCGGGCACTCATTCTGTCTTGTTTCCAAGGAAAACGGAGGAAAAAAGGAGGTCAGGTGAGACACCCCACCCTGTGATGGGTATCTAAGGTAGGATCTACTGGGGTAGCAGTGTCCTGGGGGGCCAGTGCCCCCCATCACTGTGCAGTTAGCTCTGGTTAGCGGGTACGCAGTGAACGGTTGCGCAGCACGAGCCTGGCAGCGGTCGTGGGCTCGCTCTCTGGTAAGATCTGGTGGAGCAAATGGGGGAAAAGATGAAGTGCAGCGGCTTAAAATTTGTTTGCGATGGTGGCTGCTGGTGGCCGCTCTGCGAGAGGCATCAGATGGAGATGCCAGACTTCGCATATTCTTCAGGCGCGCCGTGCTTAATCAGATTTGGGCTGCTACCTTTTGATATTCTAAGAAATCAAGCCTGAGATATTCCGCCCAGGATGTTCCAAACCTGTAATTAGTTGCGGGGGGGAGCGGGTTGTGCACCATTTCTTGCAAACGGAGCTGAAATAGGGATTAGCTGCTCCACACGGGATCCGGGAGGAGGCAGCAGCGATGTCCCACCTCCCGGGTTCGCCCGTGGGGGCTCGGTGGGAGAGCCACGAGGCTGTACCGTCACGAGGGGCAAGGACCAGGAGCCCCATAAAGCACACCAATGAAAATATCTCCTGGTTTGGGGTTTATTACTGGTGTCACTCATTTTTAAGAAAGGCTACCTAGGAAGGTCGCAGCAAAGAAGGATGTCGCTGGTTCCCCTGAATCCAGCTCTATCGCTGGTGCAAAGATAGTTTCCTCTGTAGCCATGGGAAACCTGAAGAATTTTTTTGGTCATGACTTTTTTCACACTAAAAACTGCAGGTTCAGATACATCGAAATGTTTTGCAAGTGCATATTGTCTTCTCTGAAGCTTCTGCGTGGGAAGAAAGGGCAGAACAATCTGGGAAAGTGAAAATGTTTCGTTTTCCCATTTCTTGAATGAAACAACTGTTTTTTTATATTTTGAAACAAGTTTGAGCTTTGGGGTTTTTTTTATTTATTTTAAACAAATTCCCCTCAGTTGTTTATTAGTTTAGGTCTTTAGGAAAACAGTAGAAATAAGAAGGAAACTGCTTGGTCTTAGCTAAATTAAGCATTCCATTTAACCTGGTTTTTCTCTGGAAAAAGAAACAGCAAAACTCGTTATTTCCACACCTGGAGGCAGAGAATCCCCCAAACCACTTAAAAAATCAACGAAAAGACGCCGCTGACACCAGCCACGGAGTAAACCAAATGCGCAAATCCAGTGACCTGCGGCTGGTGGAGCCCCAAATACTTTCTGAAAACAACCTTGTTTTTGTCATAGAGACCACGTAGCTCTGGAGAAATCTGATCCGAGCGTGCTGCGGATGTGTAAAGTCTCTATACGACACCACGCATTGTCCTCCCTGCAGTTCCTCACGCTCTTTCAAACCCTTGTTAACGTTAACCTTTGCCTGGGCGCCAAACAAAGACCTGACAGTAGGTTGCTGTTGGTAAACGGAAACCTCTTAATGTGGCCTCTGCAGTACATTGGCATTTTTCCATTTGTATGGGTTAGTAGTGGGGTGTTTTTTTTAATTTTTTAAGTATGACCTTTTTCTCATTCTGGTCAAAGATTTCCAGGTTTTCACTGGGGGAAAAAAAAAAAAAAAAGATTCTGCATTTTTGACAAAAAGAATCTTTCAAAAAGATGCAAAGACAAAAAGAAACTTTCACTAAGCTTCAGGAGCAAGCCTCAATACACAGCATTAACACGACTGCAGGGCAGCTGTAACTGGATGGCAGAGGTGAAAGCAGTGTGAGCATCCTTTCCAGCCAGCAAGTCACAACTGGGGCCAGCCGTGCCTTTAAAAAAACGGCCATTCTATAAAATAACCTCATAAATTTTGCTACCCACACGTGCATAAATACATCTGTTTGATTTAATCCTTATCCCACCTGCTCTGCAGAAGGCACCGCTCTACAAGCAGTGCAGTCGCGGCACTTCAAACCCCATCATCTCGTCCCATGTTTGCTTAGACATGTCAGTAAATGTTTAATCACCTTTGGACTGAAGCAACAAAATCCCATCTCATCAGCTGTTAATTCAGTTTTGAAGTACGTGCTCATTAAAGCCGAGTCTGGGTGGACTGAATAGCATCTGCTGCCTGCGCGGAGCCTGGCACAGCGAGGTGGAGGAGAGCGGAGAAACCTCTTTGTGCTTTTTTTCTGCTTTTGTCTCCATCAAACAGCTATGAAATCTACATTTTGTACTTTTCTCCCAGGGTTGTGAAATAAGGAAGAGAGGTTGGGGGGAAGGAAGGGACCTTCTGGCAGGGACTTGGCTACAGCGCTGCAAGACCCCGAAGCCTCGCACGTCGCTGCTCCCGGTTTTGGATTGTACCGGAGATTTTCCCACTGTAGAGCTTTGGGCTTTCAGCCTGTGAGAGGTCTCAGAGACATTCCATCAGAAAAAAAAAAGCACCTTTTGCTCTTTTCTACCCTGCCAGCCTTCACCGGCGGGGTGAAAAGCGATGACCTAACGCCGTTGCGAGGACCCCCCGTAGGAGAGCGGCTCCCGCGCAGCCCCTGCTCCACGCAGCACTGGTTTGGGAAGGGACGCTTGGTGCTCCCACAGCCTCAGGAGGGCAGCTCTGAGGACAGTGGTGCCACCAGGCCGCTGCCGACGTCCTCCACCCACCCTCCCTATCCACCCCAGCAGCTTGCGAGGGTGTCCTGGCTCACCAGGCGCCGGGGACCCCCGCGGCGGGCGCCCCGCTGCCCTGCTGCAGGAGCTGCGG
>NW_010521153.1:0-15750 GCF_000687285.1 Phaethon lepturus
ACAGAAGACTTGTAATTTTGTCTTTATGGCATACTGTCATCATGGAAGGAAGGGAAAACAATATATCTGGCACTGTTTATTTGTCAGTTTCTGGAAGGCTTGTTGAGCTCTTCCTGAGCCGTGTCACTGAGTTAAAGCACCTTCCTGGAGTTACAATCCTCAGGCCTCGTCCCAATTCTCACTAGGCGCTGAGAAGAGCGACTGTAAGTAGGTTTAGAGAGGGGAAGCAGCTCTTCCCCCCTTTTTGTCACAAAGACAAACCACCCCCCTTTTCCACAGTGCTTTTAATAAAATGTCACTCTGATGAGGATGTTAGCCTTGCAACCTTAAGGGTCTGCCTTCAGCGGCCCCTTAAATAAAACCTTCTGTGATTGCTTGTGGCACGGATTTAGACAGAAAATCACGGCAGAAGGTCAGCCCCGTACTGCTGGATGCCTGCCCCTTGCTTCACTGGGATGTCGTCTACATTTCTTCTTACGTGAATTTTTCAGTAGCCAGACCTTACTGAAATTGGTAATACATCTGAGCAAATTGTTTGAGCTGGGTGGTGACTCATATTGAATGCAAATTCCTTCTGTAGGAGAAACTTTATGGGTATTTTCTTTCTCTTAATCTGATACAAAGATCAAGGAAGGTTCTACCTACACTGGGCTTTCGTTTTGGAGAAACATGCAGGCTCCCTCTGTCCTTAAAGTAAAGCAGTCCTGGAAAGCGATCTGTTCAGTGAACTTGACAGCATGAAATAAATCCTTGAAAAGAAAACAATGGAGGTGTCTAATAGTTTTAACTAAATAGTGTGCACTAAGTAAATATGCAAATGCAGTTTTACATGTGAATAATTGAGAATGTACTTCCCAGTAAACTCTTGAGGGTTGAGTAGGGAACTTCACTTGTTTTCAATAGCTACAGTTAGCATGAGAAGCTTGTGTTTCTTTTTGAAACTTGATAAAAATGAACTGAACTGCAGTTTAGTAGTCCTCATTAATGAGGTTAGAGATAATTACAAATTTTCATGGGTTATGGGAGTGTGTAATTGCATGAAATGAAAGCTACATTAAATATATCGGCTAATTAAGAGACTGTGTTAAACTGTAATTAAAACTGGGATGCCAAATACTGTTTCCTTTTGAAATCAAATTATTTTGATACAAAAGTAAATATGAAAGTCAATGGAGAAATTATTTTGGGGATGAGTCTGAAAAACATTTGACTAACAATTGTGGATGCGTTCCCACATCTGCTTTACAGTTTTGCGAAGCCTTATCTAAGGTGAATGATAATGATTGATTCTGAAGTGGATGAGACCACAGTGTTCCCTAAGTAGCATTTCCTTGCATTTTATCCTACTGAAGAACATAAATTGCATCTCCTGCATTTTTGATTTATGGTAAAGTAAGATCAAGAAAATCTGGGTGTTGTCCAGTAATGCTTTTACTTTATAGTAGCACTGGCATATCTTGAGGTTGGTTTTTTTAAGCTTGAAAGGTATGCTGCGACTGGCGTGATTGGAAGCTATTTCTTCCAACTGCTTTGAAAGTATTTATTTAAAGTCTTAACTAGTTGAGTAAGAGAACTTCCAAAATACTGCCAGGCCCATAAATATTTTTGGCTATATTTTTGTCACGCAATCTCTTAGAAAAGTCTGTAATTTAAAATACTAGATCACAGTGTTTTCCTGTGGGTTTTAGTTTCCAAAATTCTAAGTATATAAGAGCTGCTTGTAGCAATTGTCTGTAAAACTAATTTTTCCTGGCTCTTAATTTCTATTGATGCCTTCTGTTCTGTAGCCTACGAAGCCTACTGTTGAAAATATTCTTTGATCAATTTTGTGAAACAAGTTACAGAGCCACTAGGGGACAGCAGATGATAGTAATTTTTGAAGCATACTCATACTCACTTTTTTCCCCAGCTGTTTTTCCAAACATAATTTGTAAGTTGTATGGCATGAAAGAAACATATATAGGGATGTTTTTCCTTCAGTTGTGATTGCATTGATGAGTAGAAAAGACACTGAAAAGTCTCTTTTATCTCTCTATTCATGCGTAAATATTTTGTATTGCAGATGTACCTGTATCCTGGCATGTCTCAGTAATTAATTTCTGTCTTTCCTAGCATGACCTTCCTCCCTCCACTCCCCCCCCCCTCCTTTTTTTTTTTTTTTTGGTCTTCTTCAGAGGGGACTATTAAAAACTGTTACTTGAATTTCGCGATTTTTCTGTCAGGAGTAGTTTTTTTAAAGACGCTGACAGTGGAACGTTAAACAGAATAAATCTTTTTGCTCTGTGGTTTTTGTCTGTGTTATGTCCAGAGCTTTATATAGGCTTTAGGTCTGACTTAGGCTCAGACTTCTGACGGTATTTAATCCAGGCTAGTAGGTTTCTTAGGTGCTTAAGCTGATTTAGGAAAGTCGCTGTAATTCAGTTGTTGTTGTTAAACGTAGTGTGCATACAGGCATGTATGTTTTGTCTAAATCTACATACGCTTTTTTTCTTTTGGTAAATTGTATTCTGAAAACAATAATATAAGTCCTTTTTCCCAAAGCAGGCAACTCTATTGCCTACCATCTTTGTACTGACTGGTATGATGATTAGAGCCAAGAAGTATGAATAAAGACTTAAAAGATCTATAGTTTTTTTGATGCCTTGTGAAGACTGAAGAATACATACACATCAAATTTTGGAAAGGTGAAAGGGAGAGGTCATATAACAGTCTTATTCTCTCATGAAGTAAAATGCTTTGAAGCATGTTCATTGGGGCTCTCCCTAAATAATTGCACATTATATGTGTGAAAGTGAGACTAATAAGCCTTTCAACTAATCCCTGCAAGTGGCAATAAAGCATTTAAAAATGTGAGTGACTTAATGGAACTTCTTTCCAATGGTGGAAGCTTGATTTTTTTTTTTTTAATTTTTTTTTTTTTTCTTGCGTTGGGAAATATATCCTGGGGTACATGTCCTGAATAAACAGTACAGTCAAGGTGGCAGGTCCTTCTTTGATTATTTTTTATATTTAGGACCCACTGAAGCACTTTTACTGATGTTTCTTTAAAAATAAAAGCAATATTTAGACCATCTTATATTGCAGTCAAGTCATCATCCTAACTCAAGTTAAGTAAAAATAGCTGCTAGTGGAGGTCACAAGAAGTTGTTGACACCACATATTTAACTTGCAATTCACATTATTAAATTCTCTAAAAATAAACACTGTACCCTAGCTTGACTCCTGACAGCAGCCTGCAATGCTGCAGTTGTACTGACTGGCACTCTGTTATCCATGAGAATTCTCTTCCGAATGGCATGGTATGAATGTTCCAATACACTGAAATATTAAGTGGCTAAGGTTATTACCTGTTGACATGAAGCTATCCTGTAAGCTCTAATAAAAAATGAATAAGCACATGTATTTTAATGCAGTAGAGTGGACACAGCTGCAGTAGAAAACGGATTGCTTACTGTCTAAGCTGGAGGACCCAACAACCTCCCAAGGCCTTTTGGATTCAATTTATTCTGAGACTAGCGTGATAAGGTTGGTGAGCCACTGCCTCTTCTTGTCCATTATTTCTTGTGACTAAGTCTGTCTGGCAAATGTGGACACCTACCCAGGGCAATTGAATGAAAGGGATTATGATTTTGTGGTATGAATAAAACCCAACTGCATGGTTCTCAGAACTTGGCAATAAATGGGGGCTACTGTCCAGACAGGACGAGGAGAAGGATATTAAGTGACCAGAGGAAGGCAAAACAAACCAAACCCCGAAATAAACAAACCCTGAAGCAATCTGTGACTTCATAGCAATACTTACTGGTAATTTTTTTGGGATACTGAACTAAGGTCTATGCAGTGGAGAAATAGGAGTGAACAAAGCTGTAGAAGTGAGCTAAAGCAAAAGCAAAAAGTGAAGCCAGTTCACTTTTTGTTATTTGTTTTAAATGTTCCATGGGATGTTGGACTGTTCACAACCCGTGGGAAAGAGCTTTTCTCCCTGGCTGAATCAAGGGACCATCAGCGATCGGGCTGTCTGTGTGTTTGCTCAGCTGTGAATAGCAAGCACGCTTTCTGGTCTATTGTAATTTTTGTTGGGCTGCTTTAGTAGGACTTGCTGTAGATGATAGATGTTTTCTTGGTTTGAAGCTTAGATTTCACCAGTCTTTATCATGTCAGAAGGCCTGGAAGGTAGTATAATCAGAAACAAAGTTTTGCCTGAATTGAGCCCAATACGAGACCCAAAGCTGTTACTTTAAGAAATATGTTTAAAAATGGTAGCTTATATAATCAGATTAATAGTTGAATTTTAAAACAAAACTATGAATTATTTTATTTCTGTGGAAGGCCTTAGGGGTAGATATGGATATTAGTTGCTCTTTGCTGAAGGATAGTGTGTGGGCAGATTTATTCATATGCATATCAGATTGAAATAGGTCTTCTCAGAATAGAACTGTCCGTTTTAATATGTTTTGGATATATTTTTATAGAAGTCTTAAATTGTTGCTTTACATAGAAAGAGTGCAACAGAGACCAACGTCTGCATCAGTGAAATGCTTGTTCCTTCACTAACGTAGCTATTTGAAATTGAAAATAATTTGAAAATAAAATATGAATTACATGCTAGAAATAACAACTTGACTCTTAACTTTTTTCTAATCTGTATTATATTAAACATGATTGTTAGTTTTTTAGATAACCTATAGACTGGGAAGACACTGTTTGTAACCTAGCTTCCAAAAACTAGATGTATATTTGCATACTCAGATGGTGATTCTCTCTTTTCAAGTACTTTTTAAAACAGATGAAGAATGGTATGATGCCAATTTTTTTTCTTCTGTGACCTCAAGTCTTAGTTGCAATAGTGGGTACACTAACAAATGTCTATATAATTCCACTGCCATATTCTTTCAGTCTTTACAGGGGTAAATATTTGCTCTAAAGGCAGGAATCAGTGCTGCTTTTTGAGTTTTGCTTGTCGGTTATTCCCTGTGATGGAATTGTCTTGTTCTGGATTCTTTATGGAAAAAAAAATTGTATGCAAAGGTTTAAAGAACGTTATTGTTGCAAAATCAGGTGCTCCAGAATATTTATGTTCTGAGAAGAGTATGAATGCTGCACAGTGAATAAATGATGGCTTACATGGTGAATAATTTGGCTTCACAGTGGAAGTAGCTATAAAACAGTTTTGTATTAATAGTTTGGCAACCATGTCTGATGGACAAAGGGTCCAGTGGAATCACAGAATAGAATCATAGAATAGTTTGAGTTGGAAGGGACCTTTGAAGATCGTCTAGTCCAACCTTGCTGCAGTGAGCAGGGACATCTTCAACTTGATCAGGTTGCCCAGAGCCCCGTCCAACCTGACCTTGAATGTTTCCAGGGATGAGGCATCTACCACCTCTCTGGGCAACCCCTGCCAGTGTTGCCCCAGCCTCAGTGTGAAAAGTTTCTTCCTTAGATCTAGTCTAAATCTCCCCTCTTTTAGTTTAAAACCATTACCCCTCATCCTGTTGCAACAGGCCCTGTTAAAAAGTCTGTCCCCATCTTTCCTATCAGCCCCCTTTAAGTACTGAAGGGCTGCAGTAAGGTCTCCCTGGTGCCTTCTCTTCTCCAGGCTGAACAATGCCAAGTCTCTCAGCCTGTCCTCATAGGAGAGGTGTTCCATTCCTCTGATCATTTTTGTGGCCCTCCTCTGGACCCGCTCCAACAGGTCCATATATTTCCTGTGGTGAGGGCTCCAGAGCTGGACGCAGTGCTGCAGGTGGGGTCTCTCCAGGGCAGAGTAGAGGGGCAGAATTACCTCCCTTGACCTGCTGGCCATGCTTCTTTGGATGTGGCCCAGGATATGGTTGGCCTTCTGGGCTGCGAGTGCACATTGCTGGCTCAGGTCCCACCAGTACCCCCAAGTTCTTCTCGGCAGGGCTGCTAGCAATCCCTTAATCCCCCAACCTGTATAGATACTGCAGATTGCCCTGACCCATGTGCAGGACCCTGCCCTTGCCTTTGTTGAATGTCAGGAGGTTCATACGGGCCCATTCCTTGAGCTTGTCGAGGTCCCTCTGGATGACATCCCATCCCTGAGGTGTGTCAAGCGCACCACTCAGCTTGGTGTCACCTGCAAACTTGCTGAGGGTGCACTTGATACCACTGTCTATGTCATGGATGAAGATGTTAAACAGTACTGGTCCCAGTACGGACCACTGAGGGACACCACTTGTCATTGATCTCCATCTGGACATTGAGCCGTTGACCACTACCCTCTGGATGCCACCATCCATCCAACTCCTCATCTACCCATCAAATCCGTATCTCTCCAATTTAGAGGGAAGGATGTTGTTGACACGGGGGACCATGTCAAAGGCCTTACAGAAGGCCAGATACACAACATCTGTAGCTCTTCCCTTGTCCATTGATGTGGTCACTCCATCCTAGAAGGCCACTAGGTTGGTCAGGCAGGACTTGCCCTTGGTGAGGCCATGCTGGCTGTCTTGAATCTCCTCCCTGTCCTGCATGTGCCTTAGCATAGCTTCTAGGAGGATCAGTTCCCTGACCTTCCCAGGCACAGAGGTGAGGCTGACAGGTTGGTAGTTCCCAGGGTCTTTCTTGCTACCCTTTTTAAAAACGTGTGCAATGTTTCCCTTTTTCCAGTCTCCAGGGACTTCCCCTGACTGCCAGGACTTTTCATATATCATGGAGAGTGGCTTGGCAACTACATCAGCCCATTCCCTCAGGACTCTGGGATGCATCTCATTAGGTCCCATAGAGTTGTGCATGTTCAGGTTCTTCAGGTGGTCTTGAACCTGCTCTTTTCTTCCAGTTGGAGGGACTTTTCTCCTCCAGTCCCTGTCTTGCAGTCCATCCCCTCAAGGGGTATGGGAAGAGAGATTGCCAGTGATGACTGAGGCAGTGCAGTTGCTGACTACCTCAGCCTTGTCCTTGTCTGTTGTTACCAGTCTGTTAGTCTTGCTCATCGGCGGGGTAGGTGAGGGTACGCTTTCTTTGACCTTCATTTTCTGGCTGATGTATCTGCAGAAGCCCTTCTTATTATTCTCTGCATCCCTTGCCAAGTTCAGCTCCAGCCGTGCCTTGGCCTTCCTGACTCCATCCCTGTTCTCATCCCAGCATACCTGTCCCTGCTTCCACTGTCTGTGCATTTCCTCTTTGCCCTTTAGTTTGCCCATCAGGTCTCAACTCATCCATGCTGGCCTCTTGCCTTCCGTTCCTGATTTCTTACACCTGGAGATCAAGAGGGATTGCACTCTGTGGAAGGCACCCTTAAAGATCTTCCAGCTCTGTTCTGCACCCTTGTCCCCAAGGGCAGTTTCCCAGGGGATCCTATTGACTAACTCCCTGAAGAGCTGGAAGTTTGCTTCCCTGAAATTCAGGGTCCTGACTTTACTCTTTGTTTACCCCATATCCCTCAGGATTGCAAACTCCACCAGTGCATGACCACTGCAGCCCAGGCTGCCTCCTATCTTGACATCACCCATTAGCTCACTTGCGTTGGTGACCAACAGATCCAGTATGGCATCCCCCCTGGTAGGGCTGTCTATTACCTGGCATAGGAAGTTATCCTCCATGCCTTCCAGGAGTCTCCTGGATTGCCTACAGCTTGCCATGCTACTTTTCCAGCAGGTGTTGGGGTGGTTGAAGGACGAGAGCCTGCGAGTGTGATATCTCCTGTAGCTGGAGTAGGAAGGCGCCATAGACTCCACTTGATCAGGCAACCTGTAATTAGACACCAACCACAAGGTTCCCTTTGTTTCCTTGGTCCCTGATTCTTACCCATAAGCTTTTGAGAACAGCTTGCTTGTGTTTGTTCTTCAGAGACAGCTGTTCACACTCTATCCATTTATTGATGTCCCAGCAAGTTTCAGCAGTCACAGAGCCATGTATTATCTGTATTAACAGATTGTTTCTTCCTATGTCGCTGCCCGCAACTGGAAGGAGAGAGGAAAAAAATAACCTGTGTACCAGACTCCCTAACCAACTGTCCCAAGTCCCCAAAGGTCTCTTTTGATTGCCCTGGGACTATGAGTTGCAGATTCATCGCCACCCACATGAAAGAGCGGTAGTGGGTAATAGTCTGAAGGCTGCACCAGGCTAGGGAGTTTCTTAGTGACGTCTTTAACTCAGGCCCCAGGGAGGCAGCAGACTTCCCCAAGAGAAGAGTCTGTCCAGCATATAGAAGAAGTGTGAAAGTAGGTAATTAGAGTGTATCATAATGCACATGCAGAATCAAGCAACTTAGTGGGCTTGTTTTTGATGGTATTCCAAATGCTTAACTTAGTTACCTTAATGTTTTAAGGAAAACAGTCTTTTGCTTACTTCTGGTGAGTCTCTAGCAAAGTTGATTTGGGTGAGAAAGAGTCAGCTGAGAGGTTGATTTGGCTTCCTTGATGCCTGATTTCTTTTCTCTGAAGGGGTCTGCTGTGGAGTGTTTCTGCAATTCTGATGTATCTGAAGGGGGCTTGTTGGCTTGGAGTGCAAGATGTTTTAGGAATGGGCTTTCATTTAAGCTCACAAGTTTTGCAGTGATACCTTACTTCTATGTCTTTTGACAGATTAGATAGCAGCATATGTTGATACTATCCATCCTGGCCCAGTTAGGCTAAAATTAGATCTTTAATCAAGTCAACTTGGTAAAGTCCTATTTAAGTTACAGATTTAAAACACCCAGAAAACACTTTTTTTTTTGAGTATGGTGGTAGATATATGACCTCCAAAGCATAAAAATTATATACTTATGAGTCCTTGCATGTTTCTGTGTGGTAAATACCTTCAAAAATATTATCACAGCCTTAAGATTAAGTTTTCTGTAATGGGAAATATTCCAATTCAAGAAACTGTGCTGCAAGTATCTTTATATCTGCAACCCTCCTCCCCCAAATTTTACGATTATCTCATCATCTCAATTTTCTCCTTTGCCAGTTTTTAAAATAGATTATTTTTTTCTTGCCAAACAAAGCAGAAATACTGCTTTTAAGTCTCTTGAAATTCGGCATCAACTTCTATCTTCTGATATACAAATGTTAGGGAAACATGTTGCAATATGTCTGTTCAAGACAACCTGGATAACATTTCCTGTAAGGTCTGCATATCTTAGTTCTTTTTCCATTGCTTTCCCATCTTTTTTTTCCTACTGGATGTCTGCCCTACAGCAGTACACTGCTGCATGATGACCATCAATCAGGTGATTCCCATTCCTATTTTATTCTCGTATCACTGACTTGTATGTCACTGACAATATATGGTGCATTCAACTGAACTACATGTTACGAAGGTTGTGGCAAGGATGTAAGATGACTGGATGTAGTTAGAACAAGCTCAACTCTGGCTGCATGGCAAAGTGGAATTGATTAGTAACCATGGTACGGTTTCATTTATCACCTTCGTGGTAATGGTAGTAGTGTTTGCTTTAATAGTATTGGCTAGAGGTTTATGCAGCCTCTGGCTGGATCTGATCAAGGGTAGGTTAAGATAGGTTAAGATTAGCAAAAATTGAACGTCTGTTTGGCCTGCATGAAAAGCATTTTTTCTCATCCTGTCCTCAACAAATTGCTGCCATGCTCTTAGCTAGTATCAAGCATGAAGGAACTGTCAGCTCAGCCTGATTTTTAGCAGATGTTTGAGATAGACTCTGTCATGGTGAATAAACTACCCTTTTGATTTTAGTGTTTTGAGTGTTTTGTTTTTGGCATGAAATGAAACTGTTTGGCAACTCTTTGTGGTTTTTTGCTAGGGAAATGGTGCTCTTGACATTTTAACCTATTTTTCTCTACTTCTAATTAGCCAATACCAGATTGTCCAAAATAATTTATCCCATTTCCTTCTTTTCCAGCCTTTGATGCTTGCCCTTGATTGTAGGCATCCTTTTTCTCATTTGCAGTCAGTGTAAACATGTCATTCCTACCCTTTGCTTTATAGTGCTAATGATTATTTGTCACAGCTTCCTTGCTTGTAAGTCAGGACTGAGTTGCAGAGAAATTATTTGCCTTTTTGAGAAGTGTGGAAGCCAATAGACTGTAGAAAGTAAGACAGATTTGAACTAGAAGTATGTGAAAACTTTCTGCAAGCAAGATGCTATTTTCCATAGAATTGGAATGAATTGTGTCTGGTATCCTAAGAGACTGTTAAAAGCACAATGCAGAGATGAGTCCCTGCTTTGGTTTCTTGATCACCTTGAGGAGATATGACAAGATAAGTAATATCATCAATTACTACACAGTCCAAGAAAGTTTGATTAGTTTGAGGTTTTTAATTTACTTTTCTCCAGCACAGTTGAGGTGCATAGTTAGTGAATAATAAATCACCAGAGTGAATTAGCCTTTTAGGACAGATGTTTGATTTTGGTGATGATAGACAACTATCACCATTACTGTTTAGCATTAGTAACACAAGAAGGCCTTTCAAGAGTCAGATTGAAGGTTCATCTGATACTTCATCGTGTTTTGAGAGTGACCTTGTGTGTACTGAGGGAAAGCAAAACTAATGTAGAATGACATTTCCTGTACTATATCATCCTAGAGTTTGGGTTTGTGGCTTGCAGAGAGTATATCTGCATTCTCTGGCCCTTGATGGGTATTCCTTCCATGATTGGTATGGCACTGGTTTTTCACAGTGTTGCCCACTCAATAAAATAAATACAATAAAGCAACAATTTAAGAATGCCAAGTCAGGCACTCCAGGATAAGAAACACCAGAAGCAACAAAACTATGCAAATCACTTCATGCCTTTGACCAAATTTAAGGAATCTGCAAAAATCATCCTTTTAGTGTTTTTTTTCCTCATGACAAATGAGGAAGATTCTTGTTAAGAGACTAAACAGACATTCTTTCCAGATATCGGATCATTCTCATAGCTCTTTTCAGAATTCTTTCCTTTCGTAGCATCTGTGTTGAAGAGAAGAGAAGAGCAAAGCCGTGTGTTATTCTGTACTCTAAATCGGTGAGACCGGTATTGGCAGCAATGTTTTCTCTGTCTTCTTCTCTGATACAAGCCACTGGTAGATAAAAGAGAATATTTTCATCCTTTTTTCCAACCTGAAACCTCAGGTTCGTTTGATGAATAATTAGCTGCCTTGGATCTGTCATCATCAATTTTTGCCATAAAATGCAAAGTCCTCTAAGGTTCAGTGGCTTTCCAGGATTCCATTGCTCATTCAGGCAGTGTCTGACATGCACCCACTTTGTGGAAATATCATCTGGAATCTGGCTGGGCTAAAATATATACAGCTTTCTTACAAGGTACACTTAATCTCTGTAAGCAAGTCATTCCCAAACTTAATTATTATATAAAGGGCCCAAACATTCATGGAATGTTTGATCACCAGTGACTTACTTCCTCCTATGCTGTTGGTAAAGATACATTGCCTTAAACCAAGCTTAGAGGTTGCTTTCGAACTCTTCTATTAGAAAGATTCTGCAAGCTGATATTTCTGCATTACAAACATTTTAGGTCTACTAATTAAATGGATTAAAATCAAGTTAGTGTAGTTTTTGTACAGTATCTCTCCCTCACTCACAACCCTAAAGCAGCATTTTTTGGAACAAAGTCCAAATGCCTTGCCATTTCTTTTGGTGCTTTTACCAAACCGCATAAAACCAGTAAATTCACAAAGTGTTGGTATGTGACAGAGACTCTCCTCTTGTATCAATTTGATTTCCATGTAGAATTTCAAAATCAAGAATGTAAGGGTTAAAATCTCATGATGAAAACACTTGTTAAACATTTTAAAATTACTTTTAAAAGTCCCCAAACCCACCATGTATAGCATGGGGGAAAAAAAAAGAAGCATCCAAGAGCATTTTGTTGTGATTTTTCAAATTCATCAAATGAAAGCAGAGAGCTGTAATAAAAGCTGTCAGAGTGTTTTAACTGCAAATTTTGTTGCTACTTGCATTGCTTACTGTGCTGTGACAGATAGTGTTTATAGTTTTCAAACAGTTCTGCCGCACTGTCTTTGCCAAGTGATAACTGTTTGTACTTGGAATATAGGGAGCCCACATCTCTCCATCTGAAATGATTTTTACCAGTTAATGGTATGATTCTTCTTTGGTGTGCCTGAGAACATCCTTCTGCGCTCTCTGGCCTCCAACTTAAAAGCTCTCTTAAGCCAAGGACTCTTGACTAATACTTCCTTAAATAGCACTTATGTCCCCTTTTCTATCTGCAAAGACTGAACCTGTGTTTTCTTCTGTCACTGCTGAGCTTTTATTGGAAAGATATGTGACCTACCCTAGCACAGTCTTGTTTTCTGTGGTCTCTGATCCGAAGACCAACTAATAACATCTCACACTCTTCTGCTGACAGTTTATACCTTTTGTATAATATCCTTTCCTTGATGGTTCTCTTGATGGAGAAGAGTGAATGCAATTGGAGTAAAGACCCAACGGGAGTATGTATGATGAAGTAACAGAAGCTGAAGATTTATCAAATGGCAACAGACCGAGTGGAGGAAAGATAGGAAAGTTAACTGTTTCCTTTTATAGAAAATGGAAAGGACAAACCAGATATGCTTAAGATAGATGAAAAGTTTTACTAGCATAGGAAAAAAAAAAAGACAAATATGACTGGAGTAGGAACTAAACCAAAGGCCTGTTAAGGTAGTAAATAATTTGATATAAATTGACACTTAAAAATTAATATGATGAGAATTTTCTGTTTCAAATAACTGGAATACTTGTAGTCATAACAGTTTATGTATAGGCTTACAACCTGCTGCTGCCTAGGGACTTGCCTATGAGTAGCTCTTGGCAGTTAAGAGCTGCTCTACATAGTAACGTATCACTCTCTTATTTTGCTTTATCCCACACATTCATAGTAACTTATCACTCTCTTATTTTGCTTTATCCCACACATTCCTCTCATCAGTTGGTTGTGAGTTGGCTTCTATCCAATTTTGGTATATTTCTGAAATTAAGTTGGATTGTTGTTTTTTATATAATGGAGGACTCTATGCAATATTTTCCTATCAATGCGTACTGTAAATGAAGAAATAATACATGTGTTAAAATAGACATGGACTTAGATAATGCAGGTAAGCTAACTCATCATTACTACTTTTTCACTAGGACTTAGACACGTTGTCTTCTTTGGTTACTAGTGCTATTAGGTATATTTTTTTTTTCTCAAGTTGCTAAATTGGCCAAAAGTAGGAACTGACTTTTTCTTTCACAGAAAGAAAGTGAACAAGAAGATGCTCTAAGAATAAAATAGAAGAATTTTTATTTCTTTCCAAACCATGTATCTTGAGTAATTAGTAACTCTGCTACACTTGATATAGCTGTTAAATGCATTGAAGAGTAAATACTAGATATGATCTTATGGGATCAGTCTGACTGTATTTTTTCTTTTGCACCTAAAACCCGCTTCTATAAGTAAAAGAACTCCTGTTTTTATGCTTTTCATTCAGTGATGACTCTGTGACCTGTTGGAAAAGTAGCCTTTGTTGAATGTGCAAGTAGGAATTGTTGTTGTTTGGGATCAAGGCACTTATCCTTTCCTAGCCTTTACATTTGCACGATATGCAAAGGAGAATCAGTTGTTACCAGGTGTTAAGACATGCCTATTGGTAAAAAGATGAGTGCAGGTAGCTAGATCTTCTAGTATTGTATAGCTTTGATCAAGCGCTGTTTGATCACTACAGAAATATTTCTAATCTAGGGAAGAAAAGATCCACTGATCTGAATCTATGTCTTAGTCCCAGATGTTTAGGGCTCCAGGTGCAAGTGGAGATGTTGGCAAGTCGCTGGTTTGCCTTTTCTTTTCCCTTTGTAAAGTGAGAATTTTTGTCTGCTCTTTGGGATTCTTATAAGGAAGCAAATGTAAATTCTCATTGGTTAATGAAAACATCAACAGAACGTTGTATTTTTTTGCATGTTTGCTTAAGGTCTCTCTTTTGTGTTTTTTTTTCCCCTATCAGATACAAAGAAGGTGGTGAAGCTTTGTTAGTATTGCTTCCCTCAGAAGAGAAAGGCATGGTGGAACAGCTGGCACAGAGGAAAGTACCTGTTAGTGAAATCAAGTAAGTAACTAATGGCTTGTCTGTTGATTCAGCCTTATTTCTACAGGAATAATGTGTGATGAGTCTATGACAATTCTCATGGAGTAAACTGCTTGAATTGCCTGGAGCTGGACAAACAAGGGAAATTTTGATAGTGGTGTAGAAGGAAAAGACCTTGAAAGGTTACCTATTCTGTTCCCTTTCCCAAAGGCAGGACCAGCTGCACAAATCATTCTTATCAAATCCTTGTCTAACTTGCCAATGAATATTTTCACAATTTCCCAAAGGGATCTCATCTATACTGAACAGCTCCTGCCATTACAGTTTGTTCTTCAAGTGTCTGATAAGCCTTGTAAGTAATTTAAGTGAAGTATTTCTTTTATCCTGTGCCAAGAATATATGGAAAATTATGTCTTCCCTTACTTTCTGTGACTACTTTTTCTGTAGTTGAACATTATCATGCTATCTCTTCTTGTCTTTTCTTTTGCAGTTTAAACAATTACAACTTCTTTAATCTGTCCTTGTCTGTTTTTATACCTTTTATCATTCTCGTTTCTCTTGCCTGTCTTTTCTTTAGTTCTAGTCTGTTTCTCCAATTTATCATGAACTTTCTGAATCAGTTAGTTGAAGAACAGGAAATAAAAGATGTGGCTAAACGGTCATTTTGCATACCAGAGAGGGTATTCCGATGGAGACCTGTAGAGATCTATGCTATCTGTACAAAAGAGAAATGACTTTGAAAGACTTGCAGAAGCATATAATGATACCATGTAAAAGAAAAAAGCACTTATATTTCCAATTTCTATTAAATGCGGAATAATGGACCTGTAGGAAAGACAAAAACCCTAACTGTAAAAATAATAGAAAAAAACTCACACCACTAAAAAGCATTGGTGGTAATTTCTTAATCAGCAGCTATAGGTAGGAAGGAGTTCATTGTTCTCTGAGCTTATCAGTCTAATGCTAAATGAAAAGAGGAAACAGAATGTGAAGGGAATATGGAAGAAGAATTGAAAGCAAGCCAGAAAATGTGGTATGAGCCTGACTCCATTTTGAATACTTACGTAAGGTTACACCATGCCAAAAATCATGGAGTGGAGCTAGAAGAAATCCAGAGAAGGGTGATGAAGTAGAAAATCTAAGTTTCTGTACAAGTGGGTATGAGCAAGGCCAGGACTTCTTTACTTTGAAAAGCTGTGGTTTGAATGTGAAGATATAGATATCTAAGCAAAGAAGATAATTAACTGTATAAGAAAGTGTTTGTGGAATAATTGTTTTTGAGAAGAAATCAAAGCAGGGTGAAACTTTTAAGTGGTTATTATTACCTTGTTGCTTAAACCTTCACGTCTGCTCAAAAGTAACTATACTGAATTCTTTGAATTCTGTGGTAACAAAGGATGGTAAGAAATTACCACTACTTACAGTGTTACTGTGTTCTATTGCACTTTCCATATACATTTATGCCAAAACTTGGGTTAAGGAATAAAGTGAACACATACTTTGGGACTTGCCATTATTAAAATCTACTAAATGAGACTCTTTCACTTCATGAGCTTTTTCTATTTAAATTCAATAATAGGATGCATTAAAGTAAGTCAGGATAACCTGGTCAGTTGCAATTTGATATGATGTTGACTTCTAACAAACTTCTTAATTTGTTTTTACAAATGAAAAGGAAGGCTTGTTTGATCAGCTATAGTGAAGGGGAAAGAAGCAAGGACTTGGAATGATAACCACAAAATACTGTCAGTTCCTGCTG
>NW_010521153.1:15781-23571 GCF_000687285.1 Phaethon lepturus
GTGCTCCAGTGTTCATCTTCACTAGGCTGATTTTTCTGTTTGGTTTCCCTGAAGATTGCCGTTTTTGATACCATAGTTGGATGTCATCACTCCAAGCATGTCACACCTGGACATAAGTTGTCATTTCTGCAGAGAATAGAAACATGCAACTAGCACTTTCCAGCTTTAAAGTTTATTTTGATTTTTTTTTTTTAAAGTATTTTCGATGTATGGGATATGCATGAGAGGCACTTGGGCACTGCACTGGTGCATGCTACTTCTATGTAACAAACTGAGTACACAGCAGCCAGTGAAATAAATACATCTTTTCTGGTCAGACACGGGTATCAATTCTGCGTAGAACATGCGTGAACTTCAAACATAAGATAATTTTTGCTGGAACAGTGAAAATAAGGACTAGAATGGAGTGAAAAAACTACCAACAGTCTAATTGTGCTTAAAGCTTTCTTTTGACATTGCTGTTTAAAAAACCCCACACAACAACAACAAAAAAACCCAAACAAAAAAACCCCCAATGGAATGTGGACAATGTCAGTTAGGAAACGGAATTCAAGTCTGATACTTTCTTTTCCTTTAAGCATCATAGTGCTTTAAAAGGATCTGTTGTATAACCACCGCAGGCTAAGCAAGTCATCTCTTTTTCCGGACTTCTTTTTTCCTTCTTAAAATGATAGTTATTCAAATCATTTATCTTATTTTGATATTCACTAAATAAATGTCTGATCTCATGGATATTATAAATATTTCACCTTTCTTTGGCAGCCAAGCTTTTAACTTCTTGAGTAATGCAGTTAATTGTTTGAACAGCTTATCATAGAACATGGTAAAAAAGCCTCTTTAGCCTGTATTTATTCACGCAAGCCCAAATCAGTGTTTTTGTACTAGAATAACAATTAAATTTTGTTAAGGCAAATATTTCATATCCCCCCAATAAATGTGTCTTCTATTTATAATCCAAGTTAGATGTGTCTCTGGAGAGACATCCATGGCTGCATCTCATAACACGTTATTGCTAATCTGGTGTTACATCAATGGAAGACTCTTTGCTATTTTTTTTTTAAACACTACCCCAGAAATTTATTATTTTACCAAGCCACTAGGGCATATGTATAATAAATACACTTAAGTAACATTCTGAACTGGAATCATTAGAAGCAAATTCTGGGCTTTTGATTGATGAAGCCTGCCCCAACATCCAGTTTTTCAGTCTGTAAAACATACCTTACTAGTGTTTGTAACATCATAACGAAGGGGAATGCTTTTACTTAGTTATCTACCTAGTATGGTTAAGGCCTAAATGGTTTTGCATTGTACTTCTAAGATGCTAACTAAAATCCTTTAAAAAAATTCTTGTAATTGCTTGTGGATTGCAAACCAGTTTCATCCTAGAAGTTTTAACGACTAATTTTCTTAGCTTGTTTACTTCTAGCTGGTTTCCCTATTAATACAACCCTGGTGTGTTTTGTCAGTTGATAAATTGTTGAAGAAGTTACATCAACCCATGGATCATGTTGCAGGTCTTCTGCTGAAGTCTTTTGGTGATGTTTGTGCATATTCACCTAATTATAGATTCTCAAGAATTGATTTAACTTGTGAGTTAGAAGGTAATGAGCATTGCTTGCTGCCAGCAGAGTTTAACTTTTCAAATGTCTGAAATTCATTCTGAAAACTTTTTGTTTCTAAAGCATCACTGTCAATTAAAGCGTTTGTTTTGCTGTTCTTGCTAACCTGTTATCTTACCTAGGGATTGCAAGAACCAGTTTTCTGTTACTTTCCTTGGTTGGTATTTTCTGACTTACAAACAACTCTTAACATTTCTTTATTTCATTTAGACAGAGCTTTCAAAACAGTTCCATATTTTGAAAGGAGAGAGGGGAATAACTTTTTTCTTTTCCTGAATAGCTATTCAAAAGGCTCGGGTTTGGGCTGTTTTCTTAATTTTCAATTTTTAACCTACGCTCCCTGTAGCGTCTGTTAGTATACCATACCTTTCTAATCAGCACAAGCTGCCAATTTACAGGTGGTGCTTTTAACAATACATCTGTTTTTCATTGTTCAGAGCCAGACAAAATGCAAAATATGCAATGATAAATATTGTATTTCAGAGCATTAAATATGGCAAAAAGCTACTCTGAGAGTATTTAAATATTATGTACATATTTATAAGGAGTCTATAGTTTCAAGTTTTAGATATAAGCTGTAAACTGAAATTTTTTTTTATAATATCTTTAGACTACTTCATAGCATCCAATTTTGTTGAGTAACACGTTAAGTGCTGCTTCCTAAGGGGTTAGTGTAACAAATTTTGTGTCTAGAAAATTTTACCAAAGGCACTGCAAGTATGTAGATACCCATGATGTAATTAGTTTCTTTAATGTTGTGACAAAAATGTTGTTCGTGAAGAAAACCACAATAACAACAATAAAGCACCTTTTTTTCTGGCAGTGGGGAATACTGGCATATGTATTCCACGACAGTAATATTAATACTAGGGAATCTATTAAAACTTCCTGCCTCCCAATTATCATCATTACCGTAGGACAATCCACTGGTGTCACTCACCGATGTGGTTATGCACCTGTATGTGATTTGCTGGTGTGAGACTGGCAACTCTGAGCAACCTTCCTTAGGTCCCAGCTGTTCCATCTCTCCAGCCTTCCAGGTTGTCCAGTGTAACCATAGGGAGCCACGTTCAAGGCTGAGAGCACAGAGCAAAACCACCTGCTGTTTGGAAGCTGGATGGAATATGGAAACTGTTTTGCTACATCATGTCAGCATGGTCTCTTTGGTGGTTGTTGAGCTTTTTTGTTTAAATTCTGCAAGGGGAAGGGCGAGTACCTAGTTAAAGCAGTGCTTGTATCCAGGTGTTAAAAACAGGGGAAATGAGAGGAAAGCAGAGAGTGTGTCTACCAGGAAATTTGGAGAGTGCTGTCTGATCAGTTCATAAGACGAAGCAAGCAGAGTTCATACTTATATCATGGCACAGTCAAGCGTGGCCATTATGCAACTGCTAGGCGAAACAACAATTTCAAAAAGTTATACTGCTCTTTAAATGCAAGATTTGTACTCACCGAGTAAGAAAAGAAAGAAACAACCTATTTAAAATCATGGAGAATATCATAAAATCCCCTTCTCAGTCTTTGCATAGTTGGTTCTAGCTTACGGGTTCTTAGCTGTTTAGGCAACCTTATAAATTACAATAATAAATTTAAGTGCTTAGTTTTTATGTTTGTCTCTCCAAATAGTCACAGGTATATAATTGTTGTAAGGACTTTGTTCAGAAAGAAAAAACATGCAAACCCATTAAAACCAAAATCTGATTTAACAATGACTAGCATTTTTATTTTTGGAATCCCAGCATGAGATGAAGACAGTGTTGAAGAAGAGAGAATCCAGTATTATGACTCTTCTTTTTAATATGTAGTGTTGCAAATTTACTCATTCATTATCAAACGCATAACCTCAAAATGTGCTTGGGGCACCATATTCTTGGTTGACATTATCTTGCTGTACCTTTAGCTGTAAAGTATCTTGTGTTTTCTGCTTTTTTCAAACCCTTTTCTTGCAAATTTCAACCAAATTACTCAAACTAAAAGTCATATACAGTCAACAAAATGTTGTTACATCTTGTCTAAGATTATTGTCCTTTATGCTTCGGGCCCCAATGATGTAGTCTCCTGTAAATAATGAATCACATTCCTATAATAACCAAGTCATAGAAAATCATGAGTCATAGCAGACCCAGGTGAGAAATGGAACTTGGTATGCCTTTTGAATCTGAGGCTGACAACAGCGAGTAGTTGACAGTCCCAGCTATTCTTTAAGTGTAGCTCCAAGGCCAGTTTTGCATTTACGTAGATTTCTTTTAGACGGTGTTTCCCTAGCTTATGAGAATGTGCAACTGCCAGATGCTTTGCTGACATCAGATGAGACACCTAATATTTCTTTCCTATTCTTAAAGCCTACTAATGCTGCTGGGAAGGATAATCAAACTGATTAGTCATGTTTTGCTTCTGACTAAGCCATTGTGTGTTTGCTTATTTTCTTCAGGTGCTTACAAATTCTTTTCCGGTATCAAGAAAAAAGTTAAACAATTAACTTTTCTTTTTTTGCCCCCTTTGAAGACGACCACTATGTTTATCTGCTCTGTCCCATAGAATTTTTTTCAGATGAGTTCCAGGAATAGATACAACTGTTACTCAAAGTGGTCTGACTTTCTCTCTCTTTCTTTCTCAAATTTTCTTTTGACCCAGCTGATTTATCTAAGTACCTGTTATTCCATGATTTGTAATTCTGGTGTGAGCTTGGACTGTGCTGTAGCTCTTGTTAGCTGTCTGATTGCAGCTGCCACTTGCACTGGCTAATTTAAGTGCCTTGAGGTCATCTCTTAATAGCTTTCCCATAACTTAACAGCAATGCAACACTTCTCTGGGCTGTCTTACTGCTGGTGTTCATGATAATTTTTTTTTTTTAATTCATACTATCCCTTCTTTACTTTTTGTAACTAATTTTGTGCTTTTATTTCTTCTTTTATCCCAAAGTAATTGTGCTATTTTTATACTTGTCTTCAGTTCTACTTCAAACTTTCTTCTTGAGTTTCAGGTCATTGTAAACATGGTGATTTTATCTAGCCAGCCTTTTTACTCTTCCCTCATCTTTCCTCTGGGGTGAGGTAGTATACTTTGTGGTTGTACCTTCTAATACAATTTGGTATTAAGCAAACCACTGCTTTTATTTTGCTATTCTACCATTTTTCCTTTGTTAGGATCATAAATATTTTCATTGTCACCTTCTAAATCTTGTTTTATGGAATAAAATCTAGAAGAGCCGTTTCTCTATTTACTTCTTCTGTCTTTGGTATTTTGTGTGCCTTCCATCCTGCATTGCATTTCAAAGACTTGGTCAGTTTGTGTCCCACTGAATTTTTCATGCCTCTTCTTTTCTGTCTTACATCTTTACAGTTTCAGAGTAAATTGTTTGCTGGCTTGAAATGGGAACTCAGCTTTTTGATCTTTTACTAAAACTGAAGCTAAATAGATTTTCTGTGCACTACAGCCTTCCACTGGCTGTATCTGATAGAGATAAGAAATTGAAATGGTGAGGGAATAAAGCTTGATGTCTTTATAAACTGAAGTATTTGGTAATACCCTTCAACCCCTTGCTTAATTGCTGCTTCTGTATTTATAAGAATAACTGATGATCATAATGGCTTATTTTACAAAAAATGACTATGAAGTATTTTTTATTCAGAGTCATGTTTTCTAGACTGGCTTAGTGCTATGTGAAGCAACATGATTTTGATTCTTTATTTTTCTTGACTTCCTTCAGCGTGGGATGAGATGGCACACAGCAGCAAGAACCAGATTAAGAAATCTGGTGGTTGTGCAGTTTTTTTCTCTGCTTGAGGGGTACCCTCCTACCATGTTTGGTAGGTTGTATGATACACTTGGGTGGCACTAACAGATCAAAACTGGAAGTAGGTGAGAATAGATTTGGACAAATAAACCTGAAATAGTGTATGTATCACTGGAATAAGTGAAAGAATCCAGAGTCTGGGAGAGGACTTGCATAACTTCTTACTAGGTTTAATGGCATTTTCTATAATACAGTCACTGTTCTTTATTCACCCGATCAATGTCTTGAGGAGCTCTTATATCTGTTTAATCTCAATGTCCTTTATTTTTGCTCATCTGGCTGTAAAAAAGTAGTACTTAAATTTCAGGATTCCCAGGGCAATGGATCTTATTTAAGCTTTCCAAAATGCTGAGAATTTCCTTAGGAAGACTGCTATCTCAGTATAAAGTAGCACTATAATACATTATGCTGCTTCTATATTTTTTTCCTCAACATTTTTCTGAATTCAAGAAGTTCTTTAATGCTGATTTTGGCTTTGCTTTGGAAGAAGTTTCACTACCTTCACTGAAAACTGTCTCTGGATAAAAAGTCTGGGCTCCCATTTGTCTTTTCTATATTATTCGTTTGAGGAGGAGGAATTTAATAGGTGATTATTTTTGCATGTTCCAATAATAAAGCTAACTTTCTTCTTTTATTTTTCCCCTTTTTTTCTTATATTAGAATTAATCCTGAAAAACTTACAGACATCCAAAAGAGGATGCAAGCTTTCTTAGCTCAAGATCAGGAGTTAAAAGAAAAAGCTCAAAGGGTAAGTCATCTGCTGCATTATAGTTCTTGAGGCAAGCTAGTCAAATAGAATTGCTGTTGGAATAACTGACCTGCTCATATGTGCCCTAGCAGCAGTGTTTAGAATGACTAAATTGTTCTGATTTTTAAGCTTTAGAACGTGGCATCAGTAGAAACAATAATCATGTATTGGCAGTTTGTGGTAAATATACCTATTGTAGCCTGTGTGAGTTGACATGGGCTCAACATGGGCTCAAGACCCTAATGTCTGATGAGCCACCTGACCTTCTGCTGTTGTGCCAAAGTTAAGGCATAGGTGGGGACGTATGTATTTTAGAGTCTTGGGTATGCAAGCAAGTTTTGCTTTAGTAGTCACTGCTTCTCAGCTGTTTGAGGGGTTTTAGTGTTTTGCTTGAGTCTTTCCCAGCTGTTTGAGTCCTGAACCTGTGGAGGAGAAACCCCATACACCAGTACAGGCTACAAACAAATGGCTCGAAAGCATCTTTGCAGAAAATACCTGAGGCAACAGGTTGTCCTAGTGGACAACAGGCTGAACATGAGCCAAATGTGCCTTTGCAGCAAAGGCGGCCAGCTGCATTCTGCATGGCATTAAGTAGAGTGTTGCTGACAGGTCAAGGGAGGTGATCCTTCCCTTCTTCTTTATTCAGCCCTGGTGAGACATGTCTGGAATGCAAAGCTTGATTCTGGGCTTCAAGTACAAGGGAGACATGGACATACTGGAGACAAGACCAATGAAGAACCACAAAGATTACTGAGCTCTTGTAGTATCTTCTGTATTAGGAGAGAAGTATAAATTGGGTGGAGCCAGAGGCTTCTGAGTGGTGCCCAGTGGCAGGAGAGGAGGCAATGGGCACAGATTTGTATACAAAAACCCTCCATTTAAATGCAAGAACAAAAACTTCTATTTTGAGGGTGGTTGAACTCTAGGACAGGTTGCCCAGAGAGGCTGTGCAGTCTCCATTGTTGGATATGGAAGTGGTTGAGTCACCAACCCTGGATGTATTTAAAAGATGTGTAGATGTGGTGCTTAGGGACATAGTTTAGTGATGGACTTGGTAGTGCTAGGGTAGCGGTTGGACGTGATGATCTTAAAGTTCTTTTCCAACCTAAATGATTCTATGACTGTGGTGGGTTGACCCTGGCTGGATGCCAGGTGCCCACCAAAGCCGCTCTGTCACTCCCCTCCTCAGCTGCATGAGGGAGAGAAAATATAATGAGAAGCTTGTGGGTTGAGATGAGGACAGGGAGAGATCAGTCAGCAGTTACCATCACGGGCAAAACAGAGTCAACATGGGGAAATTAGTTTAATTTATTACCAATCAGAGTAGGATAATGAGAACTAAACCCAAATCTTAAAACAGCTTCCCCCCAACCCCTCCCTTCTTCCCAGGCTCAACTTCACTCCTGATTTTTCTCTACCTCTTCCCTGCCAGCTGTTCAGGGGGATGGGGAATGGGGGTTGCAGTCAGTTCATCACATGTTGTCTCTGATGATCCTTCCTCCTCAGGGGGAGGACTCATACTCTTCCCCTGATTCAGTGGGGAAGACTGGAGGACTTCTTGTCTCTGGAGGACTCCAGAGACAGTCCTCTATGAACTTTTCCAACATGAGTCCTTCCCACAGGCTGC
>NW_010521153.1:23958-53105 GCF_000687285.1 Phaethon lepturus
GCTGCTTTCCCCCCCCCTTATTTATGTTATCCTAGAGGCACTATCACTGTTGCTGATGGGCTTGGCCTTGGCCAGTGGCGGTGGGTCCATCTTGGAGCCAGCTGGCACTGGCCCCGTAGGACACAGGAAAAGCTTAGAATCATGGAATCATTTACATTGGAAAAGACCTTTAAGATCATCAAGTCCAACCATTAACCTAGCGCTGCCAAGTCCACCACTAAACCAGGTCCCTAAGTACCACATCTACACATCTTTTAAATACCTCCAGCGATGGTGACTCAGCCACTTCCCCAGGGCAGCCTGTTCCAATGCTTGTCAACCCTTTCAGTGAAGAAATTTTTCCTAATATCCAATCTAAACCTCCTGTGATGCAACTTGAGGCTGTTTCCTCTTGTCCTAACGCTTCTTACTTGTTACAGTATTGCAGGTGCGGCCTCACCAGTGCTGAGTACAGGGGCCCAATCACTTCCCTACTCCTGCTGGCCACATTCTTTCTGATACAGACCAGGATGCTGTTGGCCTTCTTGGCCACCTGGGCACACTGCCGGCTCATATTCAGCCGGCTGTCAACCAGCACCCTGGGGGTCCTTTTCCTCCAGCCACTCCTCCCCAAGCCTGTGGTGTTGCAGGGAGGTGTTGTGACCAAAGTGCAGGACCTGGCACTTGGCCTTGTTGAACCTCAGCTTCTCACAGAAGGCTCCCCGCCCCTGGCCCTGCCCCACTACCAAAACCTGGCCACACAAACCCAATACAATGACTCTATTCTATGATTCTATATTAAAAACTGGGTTTGTTCATAAGCAGCCTGCTCTGCCTGACCTTGCTTTGAGCAGGGGCTTGGACTAGATGATCTCTGGAGTTTCTTTTCCTCTTCAACCATTCTGTGATTCTGTAAAGCATAAGGCTGTTAAATTAGTACAAATATGTCTCTTTTTCATCGTGTGTCCATGGTCCATAGGACTGTGTACCCTTTTAAGTTCAGTAACCCTTTTGATTGAAGGGGCTAGGTAAATTGGTAGTTCTTCCTGAGAGGACTTTTCTTGGGGAGCTGGTATAGAACATGTTGAAATAAGAGTAATAAAATAAGGTTACTGAAAAGTAGGAGATCTCATTTCTTGCTTTAAAAAGTTAGACACATGAAACCATGTAGGCCTCACATGCCCACTTTCTTAATCAGTTGTTATTGTATCTCCTGAATATATATGACAGTTTATCTTCTCTCAGTGGTAAATTCAATGCATTGAATAAAGCATTTCAACTTTCATTTGGATTTAAATGAGAAGCAAAATAGCTTAGAATAGCTCTTCCAGGTAAGATGGAGAAGTGTGTGAATGGGACTATGAATGGGATTTCTTTGCTGTGCTGATTAATGTTGGGAGACTCCATGGACAATACGTGAATTTCAGGAAGATAGGAAAACTTAAAATAACTGGGTAGGTTCCTGGACTAGAATGAGCTACTTGTGAAATACACTTTCCATGGAAGATGACTTGCAAAACATTTCTGGGCATCACGCTGCCTCTTCTTGCCATCGGTAGAGAAGCTTATTGGCCTTTCCCTGCTTTTGTAATATCTTGAGGCTGTGAACTCTTTGGGATAGAGCTTACTGGTTGTGTTGTTGAAGTGCTGCACTGTGTTGGTATCATGAATTCTTTGGTTGTACCAAGTGTCTTCCAAATTATGCAAAATCAGGAATTCAAACTAAGATGCAGGGAAACAAGATGATTAGAAGAAAAATATGAAAAACTTTTGGATCACTTTTTTTTAATATGTATAGGGCAAATTTAAGACCAAATGTTCAGAAATCCATAAATGCCAGAGCCTGAGAAACACAAGTTCCCCCAAAGAAAAGGTTGCATAAACTCCAGATTACTGTAAATAACTTTTTATTTGTCTGAGCTAACATGAGGATTGATGACACCGGAAGACATTCTGGTAAACCTGAGTGATAGGGTAAAATAAAAAGGGGATCATGAATGCTTAACAGTAGATTAAGAATTGTAGCCTTTCTGCTGAACTTGGATGTAAAATGAGGCAAGTTGCCATATTTAAAATTCTTAAGGTGAGGTACATATCACCTAACTTTAGGTGTGCTATATGAGCTAGTCTGCCTGAGCTTTCATTTCAGCCGATAGAGAGGAATAGGCACTTCTAGGATGCATCCTGACATAGATACCTTAAAAACCCTTTGGGATGGATGCATGGCAGTTTCTTTGCACTGCAAACGTAGCCTCTGTGATGTGACCTAGCTTGCATGCCTGCAGTAGACACCCTTACTGGGTCAGAGGAATGTCATTCTTCCTTTCCTAAACAAGGCGTTTTAAATCCAAGTGCCTGAGGAAGTCAGTGGGAGCTTTGTGAATAAAATGTCGAAGTTCAAGGGACTACTTTTAAGATTGTTTTTGGCATTTGGGTGTTCCAGGTTTTTGTAGCGCACGAAGTGTTACTTGTAGTATGTGGAATGTCAGTGTAAGCTTTATCCTAACACTGCACAGGCCAGATGTACTGGTGGCATGTTAGGATCGTCTGCACCTGCCACAGGAAGTTGCAGTTACACCAATTTGTATCAGAAGTGACAGAACAGCTGGTTAGAGGGAGGATGAGAGTAGGAGGAAGCCAGCATCATCTTACTTGGAATGAAAATACTAACAAACCTCTCTGTTTCTGGGTTTGGCTTTTTAGCATCTCTTAAAAGGCAGAGAAAGATCATTCTGAACTGGACGAAAGAAAATAATGATAAGGTTTAAAAATAATCGAAGAGTAAAATCAAGCATGGTCTGTCTGTCAGTGTTACAGAGAAAAACTTAAATTAATATTGGAATTTTTAAAATTGCCATTTAATTTCTCTTTCAAACCATTTTTGTTGCAGTTTTTCATTTATGGGTAGCAGTGTAGTGTCAACTTGCAGACAAGCTTTATATACATTCAATTTTTGAAAATTTTGAAGTATGGACAAATGATTCATCATAGAAATGTCCCTACTTAATAAGATTTAAGTATGAGTGTTCAGACATATTATGCAAATGTGCCCCAGTAGTCTTACATATCAATGTGAATAAAACTAAAAAAAAAAAGTTAATTATGAAATCCTGAACTTGGATCCTTATCTGCAGTGCTGGATTTCTCAAAGGCACGGGTGTTGTGCTGTCTAGCCTGTCTGTTGCAAGCTGCCAAATTCTTGACAGTTGTAAGAAATAAATTCCTTACCTGAATGGATCAGATAGCAGTGAAACAGCATAGCTATGCACAGAAGTTCATGTAGGATGTAGTTTACTGCGTTGAGGGCATGAGGTCTAAATGTGGTCTCTGTTGTCTAAGCTTGTTACAGGATCACAGAATCATTAAGGATGGAAAAGACCTTTAAGATCATCAAGTCCAACGATTAACCCAACACCACCATGCCCACTAAACCATGCCCTGAAGTGTCACGTCCACACATTTTTTTGAATACTTCCGGAGATGATGACTCCACCACCTCCCTGGGCAGCCTGTTCCAATGTTTGACTGCTCTCTCCGTAAAGAAATTTTTCCTAATAGCCAATCTAAACCTCCCCTGGCGCGATTTGAGGCCATTTCCTCTCATTCTATCGCTAGTTACTTGGGAGAAGAGACCAACACCAGCCTCACTACAACCCCCTTGCAGGTAGTTGTAGAGAGCGATAAGGTCTCCCCTCAGCCTCCTCTTCTCCAGGCTAAACAACCGCAGTTCCCTCAGCTGCCCCTTGTAAGACTTGTGCTCCAGAGCCCTCACCAGCTTCGTTGCCCTTCTCTGGACATGCTCCAACAACTCGGTGTCCTTCTTGTAGTGTTGATTTACTTCAAGATGCTTTCACTTTGCTTAAAAAAGAAACGGAAAAAGCAAATTCTTGATTGCTAATTGCTTCAACAAACTTCATGGTTCATTTGCTAGGACATGGCTCCCCTGCTGTTGCTTGGAAAGAGAGAGGGTGAATCAGACTGAGGCTCCTTTGGAACCTTTGCAGTTCCTTTCATGGACTGATGCTGCCTTTTGACATTTCTTGTAATTTTAATATTTAATGTGTCAATTCATCCAGCTGTGAAAAAGAATGTGTTTTTCTTGCTGGTTTGCATGTTATTGTGTAGGGGGTACCGGGACACTGAAGTTATGTCTATCCATTAAATGCTTCACTTATCCCAGAGGGACGTGCAGGGTGTTGCAGCCTGAGATTCCACTCATGCCCTGTTACTTTGAATTCTGTCAAAACAACACATAAATTGTGTATGTTATAATTTTAAAAACAATTATCCAAGAAATAAATCAAAATTTGAATGTAGCAAATTAGTAGAGCATAGTACTTGTTGCCTTATGTATTTCTAGTACTTGTACAATAATCTCAGGCGGTTTTGAAGGCCCTTAGCTACTATTGGTAGTAGAGCTGTAATAAGTTTCTGATGTCCACCATTAATATTTTCCATAACGGTATAAATTAATTCATATAATATTTTTGTAATGTTCAATTATTTAAAAAAACCCTTGAAAGTGATATTGAAACAGCAGAAATAGCAATGGACAACAGCACTTGATAAAAGAGCAGGAAAAAAGTTCAGACCGACTAAACTAGGTCTCCCTCAGCTGTCCAGTGTATGTGCACAGAGTGACCAAGTCGTAGCAGAATTGAATAAAATCCAAGAGAGATGATAGTATTTTTGAATGAGGTTGAAATGAAGGTTCTGAAATCAAATAAAAATCAAAAAAGTCATTTGCTCTTTCTGAACTTATTTTATCTTTTTGTAAAGTAGAACAACTCTTCTATGTTGTATTTAACACTTCTAGTTTGGGTGTAAGCTCTTGGAGTAGGGAATATCTTTTGCTGGAAGTGTATACAGTGCCTAAAATAATAGAGAATGAGGTCAACTGAAGACTTTAATCATCACTGTATTACTATTAAATGATCTTTGAAGCATCTTACCTTAATTAGATGCCCATTTATTTGAACACAGAGCAGTATCATCCTGCATCCAGTCCCTGACAAACTTGAAAAATTGTTTTGAGTCTTAGTGGGCTGAACCCTATTGACGTGATAGACGTGAGTTAGAGCATCTGGCATTTGTTTGGTGATTCATTCTTAATTATTGTAGGGCTTGATACATGTGCAGAAGGTGTGTTCTTTCTGTCCCTTATCTATTACTTACTCATTTCTAGACCATATGTACCAAAGAAATACTAGTAAAATAAGTGGATGGCTTTATAGGTTATCCAAAAGGGAGAATGAGATTTCTACCCTGTGGCATGTTGTGACTCATGTAGATATTCAGATCTATAGGTGTTGCAACTCTCAGATTCATGGGAAAGATACTTCTTGTTTAACCTGCTTTTTTTCCATCTGCCAGTACAGAGAAAGAAAAGAGTCTGTCGTTTCTTTTTGTAACTGCTTGCTAGGCAGCAATAGATCAATGAGATCTGTTAAATTTGAAGACTTTCCCTAAGGGTTCTAGATTCCTTCGTAAAAGTATTAATAATTTAATGTGAGCAAACAAGTGTTTTATTCCACGCCTTGTTCTTGGTAGCAGCTGAATGGATTGTGCTAGCACCTTCCACTACTAAAATTAATTGAAAGACATAATCTGGACAGGAAACTTTACCCAAAAACTTAGCATTTGGAAAAATAAGCAAATGAAAATTTCCTTCTGTAAGGAGGTGTTGGGCAGCTTTAAAAGGATGTCTCTTAGCTCTACATAACTCACAAGTAATAGTTGTTATTTCAGTTTGCCAAGGGGAAAAGTCTGACTTTATGACATTGTCTCATTTACCATCTCATCTTTCTTTTCACCTTTGGAAGAATTTTTTCTCTTGTACTCATTTAAAGAATCCCCATAAGAGATCGATGCTCCTAGCTCGTGGTGTTTTCCTCCTCTATCTCAGGTTAACAAGAAATAGATTTTTTTTTTTTTTAATTCCACATGAATTCTTAATACAATAATTTTCTCCAACAGGTGCCTTTACATAGCAGAACAAGGGTGTGATTGTAGTATGCTTGAATGTAACCCTATGAGCTTAATTTGCTATTGTTATTAGTGTTTGCTCGTTTAAGCCTTGTAATAGGAGTTTTGGGATGTGTTAGAAATTAGGTTATGAACAACAGAAATCCATGGACATTTTCTGATACTTAACATATTCCTGTATTTATGCTGTTGCTGATAGGCAGAAATAGACTATGTAAAAGAAAGATGAGAAGAAAAATGTAAAAGAAAAATGAGAAGAATAAGAATCTTTCCTCTTGGGCAAGATGGAGGGAAAATACAACAGAAGATTAATTTATTCTGTTACGCAGTGCTTCCAGTTTTCTTGGTGAAAGTCAGAGATTAATTGAAACTTCAACCTTGGTCTTAATAAATGTTGTGTAGTGAACTTCTGTTGGTCAGCTGAGTTGCATTCATTGACTGCGTGTATGTGATGAGCTGATGGCAAATGCAAGGTAATATGAATTATTCTAGGCCACAGTGAAAGGCAGCTACATCGAATTGAATCACTTTCTGTTAGTGACTAAGATTGTCAGGACACCTCAGATTGATAGGAACTCAATCCATTCTTGCTTGCACATAATTCAGATGTCGGAATAGCATAGCAACATTCAGAAAAGCTGCAAGAAAAAAAAAGTTGAATCGATGATTCCTCCTCACTAATTTGCCATATTTTCTTTCTAGTGAAAATAATGTGACATACTGTTGGGAAATTCAACCAATTAATGTGTATTTAATGAAATACTTGAATACTTGAAGTCGCATCACTTCTGTAGTACTGATAAATTTTGGCTGATGGGCGTTGAGTAAAAGAATTTTAGTCTGAGATCGATGTTAGACCAGTTAAATAGTGGATTTCTATTTTGTGTTTAGAGCAACAGTGTAATGTTGGTTTTGTGTGTTAGTAATTGAATGGTTTCTTTTTTGTTAAATACTTCTATTTTTTTTTCAGTGTTTTGTATCCTACTTGCGTTCAGTTTACTTAATGAAGAATAAGGAAGTATTTGATGTTTTCAAATTGCCTCTAGCAGAATATGCCCTGTAAGTATGATCGACTTGGAAAGTGGAAACTGTATAATGAGAAGTTTCACAGTGTATGATAGCTTTAGATAGCTGTTTTGACTATGTTAACACACAGAATTGGACAGTCTTGTAATGCATTTACAGTTTCACATTTATGCTATACTTTTGTATATTTTTAAAGACATTCTAAATAGAAATTATGTGTAAAACCAATATATCTCTACAAAAAGAAATAACTCTTACAGCCAAAGGTACATTTACAATACACAATAGAAGACAAAACTTGTGAAGTAAAAGGATAGAAAACAATAGAACAATAGTTTTTTTTTTTTTTTTTTTTTAAGATTTGACCTTCAATCTCATAACTAAATGCCAACGTGTAATGTGTATTATTGAAAAAGAAATTGAAGTATCTGAGATGATACATTGCATTCTCATTTTGAGTGTGTTGGGGACATTGTTTCTTGGACACAAATTACTTTTCAGAAGATTCAGTGCATTTGGTAAAGGTGAAACATCTGCACTGGACTGAACAGCATGCATTTTACTCTATTTTTGTACATATATGTGAACCATTCCACATTTTGTATGGGAGGGAAATTAACTTTGACAGGTTGACTTCACAGATGACAACCATCTGAGATTGTTTTGAGATTGAAGTTTTTGAATAATCTCGTGGGACATAGGGTAGTCAGAAGGTGCTCAAAGACGTATGGTAAATTAATTTTATGTCTCTGGAATTTCATATAGAGGAGACTTAAGTCTTCAAACTTGTCAGCATGTGGCATAACGAACTAAAATGTGACAAATTACTAGACTGTAGAACACCTGGTCTTCCTGTGCTGTGCTGCAATTAACATGATTATGTTTTTTAAAGTACATAACCCTATTATAAAATATGCTTTTCTACTTTATGGACTGAGAAATTTTTAAAAAGGACAAAAACTTGAGAAGTTTCACTATGTGCATTGCCTGCCCCTTCACCTGTGTGATTTGTCAGCATCTTTAAAACCTTATTGTAGGTCCTGCTATGATGAATGTAAGTGGCAGAAGATTAGGACTAAAAGAGATGACCATACAAATTTAACCAGTGTGTTAAGACAATTCTATGAAGAAACCAACTGACAGATGGTGATAATGCTGAATTTTTGGAATCGTAGTGCCTCTTTCTGGATTTCAGCATGGTGTGCTGTCTAGTATCTGACATTGATGTAGACAGAGTAGTCCAGTTCTGTTCTTCTCAGGCCCCTGTGCCAGGATTTGGTCCTTTATCAAAGTCAATTCTAAACCTAGCTATGCAAATATACTAGTAAGTCATTCCTCTATTAAAATGGAAGAAATCAGACAGTTGTTTGGAGAGAGTAGCAGAGGTTTAGTCAAGACTGAAATATATGGAAGCGTATATCAAAAAGTCGTAAGATAATAAATCTGGGAGATAATTTGAGGATTCTGCACTAAATGAGCAGTTTGTTGGCACTCTTCTTCCCCACTCTCCAGACTGCTAGTGTACCTAAACACACCCTGCAGTCCTTTGGCTTTCAGATGCAGTGGATCAGTCATTTAAATTTCTCTGAAAGTCCCTCAAAGTCTGTTTGAATTCTACATTCAGAAGCAACCTTGGTTTGCTGCGCACAACACCTTTGTTCTGCGCACAAACTCATGGCAAAACCTGGAATGAGAATCCTTTCTTCCCTTTACCTTCTGTGTGTATTCTCTGAAAAGTATTTCAGCCTCTCTCTGGATATTTACTGCTAGCTTGATAGACGTTACTTCACTAAAAATCCTGAAGAGAAAACAGGCTGCTTAATGCCCCTATCAGGGTTGCATTTCAGGCTGTTGCCCACTTTCTCCATTGCTTTCTTGCCTGGCATGTCTGTGCACTGAGATTCTCTTAAGCTCTGTTGGTTGAGTATGCAGAAAAGCAGTAGGCCTTTTGATTTTTGTATATTACATAAAATTATTTATATGTTACATAAGATCATTATATATCTAGAAAACAATATGTATTAAAAATGTGTGTGTGTGCATGTGTATTCTAGACATTGATCACCTTTAAGCTGTGGTACATGACTATTCTCTCTAATATCCTCTCAGTACAAATTGCTATCAAGAATAATTTGCTGGAGGAACACTTGCATAGGCTTTGCGTTACATAGGCAGCCTTTAAGTTTAGTGAAGGAGAACGTCTGTGCTTGCATAAAAGAGAAATTTGTCTTTTCATTGCAAAGGACAGCTTTGAAAACATAAGAAAATATAAAAGAACAACAGGGTAGAAAGGAATAATTAGTTAGTCTGATCTCCTGGATAGGAGGCAAGGTAAAGAGGATTTGAAATATTTTACTTCTCAGGCACTTTATTTTGTTAAATGCTGACATGTATCTATCAGTCTCCAGGGGCAGATCTTAACAGGCGAGTGTGCTGGTTGGACAGGTTAGTCACAGCTCTAAGGGGCTGCTGCCAAGGAAGATAATTTCCTCTGTGATTTTTGCCATGTCTTCCAGGAGGAATGCAGTGTATTTTTCTCTGTTTATCCCTGTATTGGTACATAGAGAATAAATAAAGCAGCAGGTTGAAGCCAAGGTATTTGGGAAATTTCTGATACACACAACTTAGCACACAGCTAATTTTGTAAATATTGCTTACAGGTCAGTGTTTAAACAGAAGTAGGTAGCTGCAGGGTCTGAAATGGATGATACCAGGCCACATGATCTGTCTGTCCTCTCACTGACCAGGGAAAGCACCCACTGCACTCTCACCCGAGTCTCCTGGCTGTGCATGTAGACCTTACTGCATGGTCAGGGCAGAGGGTTTGGTTTGTTGTATTGCTCCAGCTGCCACAAGCAAGTGCAGGGCTGCCTGTCACGTCCTCTAGACAGTGCCCATCACAGGCTTTGCACATCTCGTTATCCCTGTGCTGGTTCTTGGCCCTCCTTCTCACTTCCCTTGTCCTTGCTTTCTAGACACCAGTCTCCTTCCAGCGAAAAAGCCTGCCCCTAATTACTTTTTCACAGTTGTTTCCAGTCCTCATTCACCTGTAACCAGACTTCATATTTCTCATGCTGTTACCTAGTTAATCTCAGCCTTGTGGTATTACTCATATGCATCTCAATATTCCCTCCAGTGATCTGTAGAGTTTGGATGTTTCTCATGCAACTCCCCCTCAACCACCTGTGAGATCCAGCCATCCCTTTCTGAGTTTTCTGTAACTACTTCTGTAAGTTTCTGAGCTTTCTGATCCTGCCATGCAGATCTCTGAACAAGCTGCGGTCTCACCTCAAGTCCAGAGTCATTACTCTCTTAGTCATCATCCTGGTTTCTTCTAGGATCTTGAGCTGCCTTTTCTCGCTGTGCAGCTGTTGTGGTTTAGCCCCAGCTGGCAACTAAACACCACACAGCTGCTTGCTTGCTCCCCCGCTCCAGATGGGATGGGGGGAAAATCAGAAAAAACTTTGTGGGTTGAGATAGAAAGAGTTTAATAGAACAGCAAAGGGAGAGGAAATAATAATAATAACAACACCAACAACTGTGATGATGATAAAGGAATATACAAAGACAAGTGATGCACAATGCAACAATTGCTCACCACCCAGTGATCTGGGTGTCCCCAAGCAGCAGGTCTTGCCCCCTGGCCAACTCCAGTTTATATACTGAGCAGGTCGTTATATGGTGGGGAATATCCCTTTGGCCAGTCTGTATCAGCTGGCCTGGCTGTCCCCTTCTTGTGCCCCTCCCTGCTGGCAGAGCATGGGAAGCTGAAAAATCTTTGACTGAGTGTAAGTACTACAACTACTTAGCAACAACTAAAAACATCAGTGTGTTATCAGCATTATTCTCATGCTAAATCCAAAACACAGGAATATACCAGCTCTTAGGAAGAAAATAATTCTATCCCAGCTGCAACTAGGATAGCAGTCAAGCCTGCTATTGACCTTCACTCATCTTAGAAGTAAATACACTTGCATATGCATGAATAGCAGTTCCAGTAGAGTGCCTCTCAGAGCTGGCTAATCCAGCTAACTTGGAGAAATGGCCTTTAATGCACTCTAGAAATCTCTGTTGCTTGTGCTCTGCTGTGTTGCCCTTTGAGCAGGTGTCAGGGTGGTTCAGGTGCCAAGACCACCATGGCCTGCAACTGTGACGTGGAGGCTTCTTTTACTTCTGTAGAGAAGGCTCCGTCTCGATCTTCTAAGTGACTGGACTTGGATAATGACAATCCTCTTTGTTGGCCTTCTGTTTAATCCTGACCCATAAACTATTGATTAGATTGGCTGTCCTTATTATTAGTAGAGTACCATGCATTTGAGCTCCTTCATGTAGGAGGCTAAAGCTGGCTAGTCAAATGAATAACACAGCAAAAGCAATTTCTCTGTTCATTTTGCTTATTAATCAGGCCCTCTGGAAAGCCTGTTAATTCAGATTTGTGTCACTTCAGTTGATTTGACTTCTCCTGTTTTCAAATGGTGGCTCATCCTGTCTTCTGAAAGCATTTTAAATGTTAGATGTAGTTGTGGCATATATTGCAAGGCAAGTAATACACATTTCTTCTCTTGAAATAGCTTCAGGGAGTATTTAACCTTTTTCAGGCTATTTTAAATCTTTGTCTGAACCTGTGCTACAGTAAAAGAAATCACTGTGCTGTGTTTTCATGTGTTCAAATCATTCTGAAAAAGTTCACTAGTAGAATATGTCTTATATTTAGTAAAGGTAGTAATTTAATATTAGAATGAAGCACTAACTTGTGTAAAATTGTTGTGCAGCAGTTCTGCAGAAGTGACCTCAGATTCTTTACAACTGGTTCATATTTCAAAAAGGACTGGAAGTCTTCTAGGTGCAGATTAGGAACTCTTATGAAACTTAAAAATTAAAAGATTGTACTGGTCTTAAATTTCCTGTTTAGTTTGTTTTGTGCAAGGACAGACTTTGCTCTAAGATGCTGCCTTTTTGAAGAGTTGAGAGATGTGCACAGCTTTTCACCCAATCTAAGTAGAGGCATAGTGAAGTCACCCTGTTAATGTAAACATACTCAAGATCTTTTTATAAGCGTAATTAACAAACCTCGGAAAAGGCAGTATTTTAAATTTGATACACCATTCATTTGAATTATTTTTTTAAAATGTTTACTAATGTTTGATTTTCCTTATTCAATAGCAAAAAAGTGGTATTCCTCTTAATGCCATACAATGTTCTTTCTTTGGAGTTGTACTCTTTTAACTTATTTCCTGAAAAGAACTGACAGCTTGCTTTGAATTGAAGGTGGTACCTCAGCCATGTAGGTGTTTTGTTCAGTTACTGCTATACCTTCTCCAATCAAGTTAGGGAATGGTGATGTCTGGCCACCCCAGTTTCTGTTGATGAATAGAACTGTCAGCTGTACTTTCATTTAGGGTAGCAAAATAATCCATTATTTTCAGTATTGCTTTTAGAAGCTGATTTAAAATGTCTTTCTTGCTTGCTCCCAAGAAGTAATTGCATTTCACACCAAAATATGAAACAGGATTATATTTTGGTTTGTCAACTGAAGTCATGTTGCCATTTTAAGGCTACCGTTGTGTGAGGACTATAATGTGGTGTTAGCATGTTTTCAGTGTTCTCTGTTAGAATTTATGAAATCGCACAAAATAACTGATTTTTGTCTGTCTTTATGAGGAAACCTTGCACATTTCTTATTCCAGAAAAGTGTGTGAATGCTAGCACTCAAATCAAAGCATAGATGTAACTTTAGTCGGAGTAGGATTGTGGTCTGAGTGGCATTTAATGAATTAATGAAAACTGATATTGCCCTTTTTAGTTGATGGAAAGAAAAGCTGGTTAATATGTTCAGTTTTTTTAGTTTAACTGAACTCTAGATTCAGCAAATGATTAAGAAATAAATTCTAAAGAAACAGTTGAATCTTACAACATGAGGAAGCTTTTAGCAGTAGTAGAATGTGTTTGTCCCAAATTGTTCTCCATTTGGAATATACTATAGAAAAGAGGCAATAATGAGCCAAAATGCTGACATATCTTTTGAGAAGTTATGTAATTAAAAGTTTTTGGGATTGTTTGTACACAACTTCATTTAAGCTTACCTACTATTACTTTCTTACCAAATTTGATCTTAACGCCTTCCTTCTCCCCCAGGTCTAAGGGCTGTATTCTTTTGGTTCAGATGTAATTTGAATTCTGATAGCACTGGTCTTTTTTGGTAGGGGTGCTAAGCAGTGTCGAAAAATTGGCTAATGCTAACTGATAATTAATTGTATGCAATTATTAAAGAAAGATGCCAGTGCAGAACAGCAGTCTGGTGGGTGGGATTTCATATTTGAATGAGGAAATCTGTGCTGAAGTCTCCTCCACATCATGCCTGCTCTTTTTTTTTCTTTTCCTATGGAGAGAGTAGTCTCTTTACCTTGTCAAGCTTTCCTCTGCAGCCCTTGACACAGTCTCCCACAACATCCTTCTCTCTAAACTGGAGAGATAAGGATTTGATGGGTGGTCTGTTTGGTGGATGAGGAATTGGTTGGATGATCACATCCACAGAGTAGCGGTCATCAATGTCCAGATGGAGATTGGTGCAGTGGTGTTCCACAGGGGTCGGTATTGGGACCAGTACTCTTTAATGTCTTCATCAATGGCATAGTGGGATCGAGTGCACCCTCAGCAAGTTTGGAGACAACACCAAGCTGAGTGGTGCAGTTGACACGCCTGAGGGAGGGGATGCCGTCCAGAGGAACCTGGAAGGTTCGATGAATGGGCCTGTGTGAACCTCGTGAAGTTCAACACGGCCAAGTACAGGGTCCTGCACCTGGGTCAGGGCAATCCCCAGTATCAATACAGGCTGGGTGGAGAATGCATTGAGAACAGCCCTGGATGAAAAGCTGGACATGAGCTGGCAATGTGCGCTCGCAGCCCAGAAGGCCAACCGCGTCCTGGGCTGAATAAAACACAACGTGGCCAGCAGGTCAAGGGAGGTGATTCTGCCGCTCTACTCTGCTCTGGTGAGACCCCATCTGGAGTCCTGCGTCCAGCTCTGGAGCCCTCAGCACAGGGAAGACATGGACCTGTTGGAGCAGGTCCAGAGGAGGCCACAAAAATGCTCAGAGGGATGGAACACCTCTCCTCTGAGGACAGGCTGAGAGACTGGGTGGTGTTCAGCCTGGAGAAGAGAAGCCTCTGGGGAAACCTTCTTGCAGCCTTTCAGTACTTAAAGGGTGCTTATCAGAAAGATGGGGACAGACTTTTTAGCAGGGTCTGTTGCGATAGGACAGGGAGTAATGTTTTTAAACTGAAAGAGGGTGGATTTCGACTAGATCTAAGGAAGAATGTTTTCACCATGAAGGTGGTGAACCACTGGCAGGGATTGCCCAGGGAGTTGGTAGATGCCCCATCCCTGGAAACATTCCAGGTCAGGTTGGACGGGGCTCTGAGCAACCTGATCTGGTTCAAGATTTCCCTGCTCATTGCAGGGGGGTTGAACTAGATGAGCTTTAAGTATTGCTCAACTATTCTAACCAACTATTATGGGTTGTACTATTTTGTGGTCCTGATCTTTGATACTAGCTTTGGAAACGTGGAGGAGAAGCTGTGATAAAGTTGGAGTTTGCAACTTGACGCGTGTTTTTTCAATGTCTGTCCGCATAAGAAAGAGAACACAGATTGCGTAGTTGCTGTGCTGTGCTACTGCTTGCAGTACTTTGTCAACGTTTGACAGCCATACTTTCTGTAGAATAATGTTGTGAAATCTGGAAAAATGAAACAGTGTTTCTTTTGTAAAGGATTTCTTTTGCCACTTCGATCCTCTTGCTGAAGAGATTGCACCTTCATTGACGTTGCAGCAGGCTCTTCACACATGTTTTACCATGCTTATTCTTAAGGCCCAATTCCAGGTTTGAATCTTCTACAGCTGCTGCAGTGAAGCATTACATCTGTGTAGTTTGGTTATTTTTGTTTCAGTTAGTCAATAGGCCAAACTTTAACATGTAGTTTCATTGCCAAGGTAATGTGTTAGCTGTCAAACACTGAAACAAGTTTATGACTGCTGGCTGCTCCAATTTCAGTTCCCAAGTGTGCTGTGTTATCCTCTCAGCAGTGCGCTGTCAGTAAATGTGCAAAATACACTGGATGAAAACTGACTTTGATCTTTTTTTTCTTAAAACTTTCTTTGCTTTACTATTGCTGTTAATTGCTTATAGAAGAAATGTCTTGGGTTATCAGAAATACTTAAACAAAATTAAATTGATATATAGGCTTTATTTATTGAAGAACGTGTTCCTCATCCTAACAGTGTGGGCTGGTTTTTGGGTGCGTGTCCACTTTTCAGTGTTTTAACCTGTGGCAAGTACCAAAACTTCCCCATTTAACCACAGATGTGGTTGCGTTTGGTGTTTTTTGGGGGTTTTGTTGTTGTTTGTTTTTATGAGTTATTTAAGCAGGTAGCCTTTCCTGTTGACTAGCCTGTCCCATTGGCAGTTCAAGGCCCTCTGGAGCCTACAGTCCACTCTTGCTGCTCTGCAATATAGTTTGAGTGCTTTATGGGCTGTTTGTAATGACATTTCCACCAGGGAGTATAGATTTGATTTTCCTCCTGTGACATAACTCAAGTGTTTTTATTCAAATCTGTATGGTGAAGAGGAGACGTAATGTTGTCTACTTGAAACGAGCAGCACAGAGGGGAGATATAGTGTTTAACTGCGTAATCTGAATCAAAAGAGACTGGTCTTTTATATGTGTGGCTGCACGTGTATATATGTAGGCATTTTAGCTGGTTAAATACTTTACTCCTTTGCTAAATATATGTACAAGCCCTAAGTATTGCAGACACTATCAGTTCTGTATTGTGTGTTTTTAAATGTAGCTGTGGTTGACATGTGTTCCTTGCACCGTACTGATGTCCCCTCACATATTTTATTCACCTAATGAGAAGGCTCGTGAAGTCTGAAAGAGGCTTAAATACTGTGTTTTTGAGTTTGGATTTGACAGGGTCAGTTGTAATAATAGTGGGCAATTATGAAGTTTACTGAAGTCAAATGCTCTTTTGGAGACAGAGTATTTGTTTCCATGCAGTGCTCTCCAGTATTGTTGATATACAGTATTTTTGCTTTTTGGCTAATTTTTGACCCTTCATGTATAGAGTATTAATATAACTTTGACTTGGCATGAATGGGTAAAATAATAGTATTTTATTGGCACTGCTGGTTACATATGTGATGAAGGTAAAGCCTTGCTGTAGAGGGATATAGGCAGGTGAGATTTCCTTTGAGGGAGAAATGTCTCTCCCTTAGCTTTTTCTGCAATTAGTCATTTCTTCATAGTGTGTTTGTTCTTATAATCTTTCCATCACTGTGATATGATGATGGGGATAATGGTCCTGGGTGCACTTCTAGCAGTGAAGGACACTGACAAAGAACAGTACTATCTCAGTCCTTGACATGACATCTGTGTATCTTCAATACCAAATACAATACACCAATACATTGGTGTTTCTTCCACCATATTTTACTGTGAATCATAGATGCTTTGTTCATCTCTACAGCTTTTCAGATTCTTCATTGCTTTCTTTCGTTGGACGATTTGTAACTGTTCTTGAGCGTTCTCAGTTACTTCATCTTCCTTGATCTCCCAATGTTCACTTGCGTTTTTCACCCTAGATTGTCCTGTGGTAGGCTAAGTATTGTTTTATAAATATATTGGTCAAAATGTATCAATCTGAATTACCATAATTAAAATTGAATCACTTGAGCCAGCAATGAGGGCTTCCAATTTAGTCAGCTTTTCTATATCTACCTTTGAGTTTAATTTCTTTGTTTAATTCCATGCTTTAGATCACTTGGTCTTGCAATGGCGCCTCGTGTGAGATTTCTTCAAAAAGTTCGGAAACAGCTGTGTGCAAATGAGGCATCTGATGGGACGGATCGCTTGAAGGAGACAGAGCAAAATAAAAATACCATCTCCTCATTAAACAATGAAGGAGTGGAGAAATGTGGAACTAATCTCAGTGGAAAGCTATCTGTTAACAAAACAAAGGAAAAAGAGAGAAGGAAAGAAGCTGAGGAATGTTCTGCTTCCAGTGAAGGTGCTGAGGAGAGTGATGAGTCTGAGGATGAATCAAAAGAGGTATCTGAGGAGGATGAAAAAGAAGTTCCTGTACCAAGCAGCGTTCCAAACCCAGTATGCATGCAGTTCTTTGAAGATGACGATGATGATGACGATGATGATACTAAAGATCTTGATTTGCTGACAGTGAAGCGACGGAATGTTTTTGGTGTGGAAGCTAAAGATAATCCAGCACCGGTAAGTTTACTTTATAATAAAGCTTATCAATCTTAATGATTTTATATTGGACATCCTCGAAGAAAGGAGGAGGAGAAAAGAAAAAATTCTGCTTTTAGCAGAGTACTTGATTGAAGTCAGATGTGTTGTCCATATGTATCAGAAGTCAGAATTGCTCCCAAAAGATAAGTGATGTGACTTACGCTTTTATAATTTTATGTTGTTAGCAGAAAGTAATTGTATTTGCATAATGAATATCCTTGTAGTTGCTTGAATTTATGAATAACATGATTTGAATACCTCGGAAATTTGGACAGTTTTAATTCTTACCACTTACTAATTTGCATGTGCCTCTGAAGTAGCTGCCACTGTTTATGGCACTGGGAACTAAATTGCAATGCATGATGAGCCACCTCCCGATACAAATTATAATAAATGATCTTTTCAAACCGTGATTTTTACTTTCAACAGGACCTTTGTTATTAGGAATTGAGCCAGTATTAGAGAGAGAGAGCATGTGTGCTTCTTGTGAAGCATGGTTATAAAGGGTTATTAAAAGTATTCATGTAGATCTTTCATTTCCTTGGCGAGTAGCTTTATAATTCAGCATTTCTCTGTGCTTGGTGTTCTGAGAAATGTTGCTTTCATTTAATCTTTAAATACAATGTTATAGTAAGGATGGTTTTGTTTTTTTAAACATTATTTCTATAAAGCAGATTTGGTATGTGCATATTGTGAATTTTTTGTGTATCCTTTGCTATCTAGCAACTATATCTCTGTAGTAGAGAGATCCAAATGAAATAGCCATCTGCTTCAGCAAGATGTTTTTCTGAACTCATATGCATGCAAGGGGAGCCTCCTGTTAAGCGAAGTATTTATTTTCCCAACTGGTATTTTAAATCTTTCTTTTTCTGTGCCGTTATTTAGCAGCACAGGGCACTTGTCATGAACTTATGCCAATCGGCCCACTAGCTGCATTTATAAGCAGCATCTTTCCTGTAGTATTTAGTGAAGTGTCATAAACTAGTTTTATCAGCTAACTTTGTCAAAGATGAGCAGTTGCACAGTAACCTAACTACTGCCTGTGCTTTCTCCTCTACTCTGAGGAGGCTGCTGCAGGTTGCCATCTTGTCCCAGAACTATGGGAGGAGGATGCTCCTGGAATTACCTTTCTGTTCCTGTTACTCTAAACCTGAGATGTCCTGCCCTGGCACAGCCATTGCCTGGCAGTAGCTTATATTTATTAATAAATTTCAGTTTCATGTAGAAAAGATATTGCTGTTTAAAAAACAAAGTGAAGTAAAAGATTTCTGCCTCAGTTAAAGAACGGTGTTCTCACAGCTTTCATATTGCTCCCCCAGTTTTCCATGACGAAATACACAGCCAATTTCATGTTGCTTTTGTGTGTTGGAAAGTGAATTGGGAAATTTTGTTCAGGAAATCGTAAAAGGAGAAATTTTGATGTAAAGGAATGAACAAAAGAAATTTTATGAAACATACCAGTCATTTAGAAAGTAATTTGGAACCTGACTGGGTAATCTTTTAACAGTTTTTTTAGTGTTAAACATTTATAGGTTAGTTAATGCTCAGGCAAGTCAGACATTATTTGCAGTGATTCGCATTGATAAACAGCAGTAAGGGTTGGTGGTTTGTACTTGTTGTGCAAGAGTGGAAGACCTTGTATCACCTGAATCCTCTTGTATGTGGGGGTATGCTAATGAAATATTTAGTTATTCTTCTAAGCAGCTGTGAACAAAAAAGTAAAAGTTTCAAGATCTGTATCATGAAGAACTGAAATATAATTTAAATAATCTCCTATAGAAATGTCTGGGATAATAATAACTGGGAACTACTCTTGATTGATGCATATGGTAGTGTGGTGTTTATTACCGTATGTTCCTGTGAAAATTATTGATAAATTGTGGAATACTTTAAATTTGAAGATTCTATTTTCAGTAGGAATAAGAGAATAAGAGAAAAAAGGTTTCTATCACTAACCGTGTATTGTCTTTTAATGTGTTGGTATACAAATGCACATAATGGAAATTACATAGAAAGATTCAGGCATTGTGCATCTTTTATTTCGTGTGTATAGCTCAGCATCACATTTTGTGGATGTTGAAAACAAATTGATAACTTGAAACACTTTTAATATTTTTTTTTCCCCCATTTGTTTATTTTCTGGATAAAAGTTTTGAAGTTGTTATCATTGCATTGAAGTAGATCGGTTCACACGTAAAGAATTAGAAAGAACCGGTTCCTCTGGGGTGCGAGAAGCACCGAGCAGTGCGAGTGCAGCTTTCCTGTTGCTGCGTGTTTAGAGTGCCCTTCTAGGGAGGACTCGGCAACCAGTTTGACTACAGCGTATGGGATCATGGCTGCGTTTCTAGGATGAAGCAATGCATTAATAAATAGTATCAAATGCTGCAGAGAGTCGAGGAGTATGAACATAGAGTGTGTACTTGACTGGATCAGTTACGAGTTTTTTAAAAAAAAGTATTCTGTGTGCTAAATAAGGTGGGAGTCCTGTGGAAACATGAGTATGTGATCATCTAATTGGGAGATTATGAGTATGCCCACAAAGGTTGAATTCAGTTTGCATTTATGCTTTTAATGTCTATGATTGATTTTGCAGTTTCACAATTCTTATATTATGATCACTGTTGACAGCAAAACAGTCCTGCTGTGATTGTTGAGCTTTAGGATGTTTTTGTAAATGGAAACATCACATTCAGCTTCAGTTTCTGAATAGCTGTTGTTAGAGGCAGTATGGCTTCCTTATCCTTGTGTATTCCCTCGCCCCTCCAGTGGAAGAAAGAGGAAGAGGAGGTGTTGGGCTGGCTCCGAGTATCCTGTGTGGTGGTGTAGTGCCCTGACCTTGGTGCACAGGTGGGGTGGGCTCACCCATCTTCGTAACAAGGGAAAGGGACTGGGCAAAAGGACCAGGGGTTACTTAAACTGATGGCGGAGTAGAAGGGGATTTGTGTGACTCTTTTAGAACATTTAGCTTCTGTCGAATGTCCATGGTACCCAACCTAACAGTGAAAGGCGGGTCATGGTGTGAAGTGAGACACATCTGATGTTAGTTCCTTTAATAGCATGACTTCAGCTGGATTCCGCTCTTTCCCTTTCTTAGTGTGGCCCTTGGCCGTGTGCGTACTCTGTCATTTTGTGACAACAGATACAAAGAAAAACCTGTTCTCTCTGTACTGCTATATAAAAGGAGAAACCCTGGGTAAAGTGAAAGACCTTGGCAGATGTTACAATTTTGTTATGAGCTTCTAATCTCGTTTTTAAAGACATACTCACTAGTTGCCATATTTATGAATTTTACTTAAATATGTCAGGATTTTTAGCTGATGATATAACTCATGGGACTTATTTAGAAGTACAATGTTCTTATGCATAAAAAGAAGGTCAGCTATATGCACAAAGCTATTAGCAGATATGCAGTATTTAGCTGTTGTGTTAACATTATGGAAATTATTTATTTAAAGTGCATTTAACAATATTAACAGTATTGATGTTGCAAAGACTGCAAGTACTCCCTGGTTACAAACTTTGGTTTTTTTCATGCTAATTTTATGGATTGGTTGTTGCATTTGGAAGTGCAAAGGCTATATTTCTTAAACTTTAATCATTATTTATTTTGAGAAGTAAGATTAAGGCTATAGTATTTTTTCTCATTTTTGTTTATACTTTTAGTCATCTTGTCAGACATATCACATACTGTCAGGCTTGTCTTCCGCTATTGAATTTTCTGGTTTAGGATAGAGGCTATTACTGAGTTCTTAAGATTGCTGTGACTTCTTCCCTGTTCCCCCATCTCTTGATTTATAGAGCCTTAAAACTTTTCAAGTCGGGCACTTACTGGCTGCTTGGAACACTGTAGTAAGCATAAGCTTACAGAGGGCTGCCTTAAACAGTACTTGCAGATTCCTTGGAGTTAGTCTGGACACTCGAAGAGCCTGCTGTTTGAATACTGTGGCTATGGGGGGAAATTATTTTATATGTCATGAGTCTGTCTCAGCTAACTGCCTTGCCTTGTAATCCAATAATATTGCATAGAGTGTCATTTTCTTACACTTCCCAGACACATGAACACTGTAAACTGAAATATTATCATCTGGATATGTACATGTTTATAAAAGCAGGAGATAACAGACAAGGGTAAATATCCTTCATTAGAGGTGATGAGGGAGTCTATGCCAAGAAGCAGAGAGTGATAGCTGGACTTTACACAGAAAATGTATCAAGGAAACATAATTCAGTGTGCACCAAAGTGAGGACATAGTCCTCTAGAATTTTATTCTGTGATGTTGAGAAGAAAGCTTCTTACCACTCAGAGAAATCAAAATTAATTTCCAGAGTTGTGATTCATCTTGATTGCTTCTCTTACATTGGCTTTTCATCCTGAATGGGGTCTCTCTGTTCCATGTTATGAGACAGATTTTTTATCAATCTTGTGTTTATATACTGCTTTTTCTGTGTGAAGCATCTTCTCCTTCCTCTTACTATCTCTAATTCTTATGCTTTCATATTAATTTACATTAAATGTGTGACTTTGTCTCCACAGTGCTTTTCAGGGGGGTGGCGAGACAGAAAATACCCAAAGGAGGGAAGAAGCAATGGAGTGAGCTGGTTGACTCTGGTAGTGGCATTGTGTCCAGGAGAAGAAAGCTGCTCTGGGCATCCCACTAGCTATAAAAAGAACATTATTCCCTGTAGACATGTTGCAAAGCTAGCACTCTGGCAGAGAAAATATAGAAGTTACTTGTTTTTAAGTTAAATAAAAGTCAGTACTGTGATGCATTATATACCATAAATTCTCCTTCCTACAGAACGTTAAGTGCCTTAGGTTCTCAGCCTAGTAACAGTGTGCCTCTGTATTTCTAGTTGAATTATAGCAAGTCATGACTTTTATGAAGTACAAAATATTTGCATACAAGTGAAGTAGGCTTACATTTGGATATTAGCCAAAGTGCTTCAAGAATACAGTGTTATGAAGAAATATCTTTTATCAGCTGTGAGTGGAAATGAAACCTGCTGACGGTACCTCAAGCTACTTTATGCCCAGCAGCTAACACAGAATGCATTCTACAGAGTGGATGGAAAATTTTAAAGAAATCACATTTTCTTTCTGTGTAATTTCAGTAGCTTAAGTAAAACCAAAACTTTTGTTTTAAGAATGTCTGTGATGTCCAGTTATATTATATTCTATGTAATTTAAAAAAGTCTTGTCATTCAGGAGTGCTTCTGCAAGCTACACAAAGGACAGAGCAAAACCATTTCTCTATGTTCTTGGACATACTTTTGCTCTTGATATTTGCAGGGATGTTCATTCCCCTGGCTTTATTATTTTTAAGTAGAGCATGCATGACTGACTGGGTTAAACTGTGTAACAGAGGCTTTTCAGACAGTCCTTTGTAAAAAAACATAATTCACATTAAACTCCGGATCTATAGATCACTTACGGTTTTAATCTTCATTGCTCTTTCATGTTAGCTGCTTTAGCACCCTGCTGTCTGCTCCACATCCATCTTCAGATTTCTCTCTAATGGTTTCTATTTCAATTATTTTTCTTAGCTACTTAATAAAAACTTTTGTAGTGTATGAAAAAATGGCTGTAAATATTTGAGTTTCTTGCACTTTTAAGGCAGCATTCCAGATATTTGTATCAATCCCTGTGATGTTTAGGAAAACTGGAAAATCTGTAGGATTAAAATTCTCCCTGAGTTACTGGTAGGCTATATATTTTAAATAAATGGCGCTATATATCTCTTAAGGTATGTGTGCAGCATAACATGGTAATCCTAAATATTTTTAATAATTTTAAAAATCTGGACAGAAAGTATAATTTAGGAATTCTATTTTAATATCTGCCCCTATCACAGATCTTAGCTTTCCATATCATAAGCTACAGAGTACATAATTCTGATGTGCTGGGCGTAGCTTCTGTGAAAAGTTTTATATTTCAAAGTGCTTTTGAACCATTGTGGACTGTGGTATTTTTGATGTCCACAGTCCATCTTCTGGGCCTTTGTTGCTTTTGTAAATAAGAATCCAGCATAGAGAGACGCCACGTGTAGGTGACTTGCTTTGAACAGTTGCGTTGCAGCTCTTTGAAAAGTGTCTTCTCTTTGAGCCAGGAAAGACTTCATCAGGTCTGATGGGAGTTGTTCACAAGCCAGTGGCTTTTCCAGCTGGTTGCAACGTGCTGCTTGTCTTCTAGAGCAAGGAGTGTTCACAAGTTAGTAGCCACTCTAGCACACTCCTGAACAAAGCAGTGCCACCTTTATATTTCAGTTACTGATGGGGGTTAAAAAAGTGGGTTAAAAAGAATCCTTAATTTCATATGCCATCTGAAGCAGCCTCACAAGTCATCTTCACTCTGCTGAAGTATCACATCATTTGCTGTCCTGACAAGAGGAAGCTATTTTGCAAAGTGTTTCTGTGGCTACTGTGTATGAAGTACTTTGAAACTCATGTTTAACTGTGTAAGTGGTGAACCTGTTCTTCAGCGAAGATCTTGCTGGTGGATAGATGGTTCGTGCAGTGCAGAGTGATGTGTGCAGACTAGGCTGTTACTCACACGCTCAGGTTTCAACATCTGGTGCAAGGAGGCACGTTTTGTCTTGTGATTGAATAGACCCGAAATGAGAGAGATGCGTGGTCTTGTATCTCAAGAAATATTAGGATACTGTATGATTTAAAACGATTCACTAAAATACTATTCATTAAATACTTCTAGTAGGTTACTCAAGCCTGCAGTAATACCCTCAGTTTTAATTGTGCTTAATCACTGATTTATAGTCGTATTTAATATATTGCAGCAGTTTCATAGATGAGCGTGAGCCAAATACTCTGCATTAAAACTGCCTAGCTGTAATCATTATTCTCTGAATCCATGGGATTTGTAAATTGTAAAATGCCACAATTTCCTTTAAAATCATTAGTGCCTGAATGCTTGCTGAGTGATGGCATTGGAAGTATTTATAACTATGACATAGGTTTTGGATAAGTGATTTTCTAGAAGCTGAGTGCTAAAATTGTGAAATGCTACTGGAAATTATACAGCACTAATTTTTAAAGGAAATGCTGCTTCCTGAAATAGTAGTAAAGCAGACCTACTAACAAATACATATCTGGAGTCTCCTGACTAGTTAAAATTATGAGAATTATTCTTTATTGTATATGTGAATGTCTCCTCTGATACAGACATCTGCTACTGTAAGAATTGCTTAACAAACTACTCATGCACATTTTAAACAATATTTTGGGGCAAACTTCTGAATTCGTATCTGAGCTGTGTGATTTTTAGCTGGAACTGTTTGATAATTATGGGAGAAAAATTTTGTGTTTTTGGTGATGATTCATCAGCTGTTAGCTAAAGTGACTCTCTGGGTAATTCATTACAGTATCACTAACATGCAAATTGTGATTTAATGACTATTTTAAAAAGGAAAAATGTGTGTAGTACACTGTTTCCAAATAGTTACCTGCTGACTGACCAGGAACTAGGCCAGTGATCACAGAAAATCTGCTTGTTTACATGGAGCTGATGCTCCTTGTTTCCATGAGACTTTGATTAGTTCCAGCTGAGAAGAGTTGTGGAGTTGGTGGGAACAGCAGGGAGGGAGTCTCTTACCTTCTGCAGGCTGGGTGCTCTGCTCTCCATCTCAGGTAAAGAAACAGCTACTGCCTCTGAGGATAAAAATCTCTTAAAGGACCTTTGCTTTGAATGAGCGAAAGAAAATTAAAACAGTTAAGGCCAGCGCCGCTAGCTTTATTTCAGTCAAAAATAAATGAATCACAGAATCACTAAGGTTGGAAAGGACCTTCAAGATCATCAAGTCCAACCATTAATCCAGCGCCACCATGTTCCCTAAACCATGTCCTGAAGCGCCACATCCACACGTTTTTTGAACGCTTCCAGAGATGGCAACTCCACCACCTCCCTGGGCAGCCTGTTCCAATGCCTGACCACCCTCTCGGTGAAGAAGTTTTTCCTAATACCCAATCTAAACCTCCCCTGGCGCAACTTGAGGCCATTTCCTCTCGTCCTATCACTGGTTACTTGGGAGAAGAGACCAACACCCTCGTCGCCACAACCCCCTTTCAGGTAGTTGTAGAGAGCGATAAGGTCTCCCCTCAGCCTCCTCTTCTCCAGACTGAACAACCCCAGTTCCCTCAGCCGCTCCTCATAAGACTTGTGCTCCTCATAAGACTTGTGCTTCATATTTATACTTATATGAAGTATTAAATTGCCTTTGGGCCAGCCTGGTGGGGATGTCTTAGAGGTCTTCCCATCCCTCATTACGTACACCACGCTGCTCCTGTGGTAGCTCTCTGCTTATTTCAACGCAGTGTTGTTCCTCTCCTTTGCCTGAGCTGCATGTGAGTTTGTTCTTCCAGTGGGAAATCTTGATCTAGCTGGTGCTCACCAGATCAAGAGAGACCACTTTGCCTGCTCCTTATGGCCCTTTTTGAATTCAGGGCATTTCTAGTACATACAGCTCTTAGACCAGTTTAGAAACAGTGTTGGAAGAAGGAGGTGCACTGTAAAAGAAAGCTCCATAAATAGTTGTGACAGAAGCTATCGGGACTGATGTCAAGAGGGGATTGAAGGGAGAAAGGAGGGATAAGGTGAGAGACGAGAGCGGAAAGGCCATAGTTCTGTACAGAGATGACAAATGCATGAGGCGTCTTTCCAACCTGATCCTTGGGGAGCCCATGGGATACTGTCAGCAGATTCCTGACTCCCTTAATGTCATGTTTCATGAAAATGTATACTACCTCTTTTGCGCTGATTTTTTAAAAAACGCACGTTAGTGTGTTGCTTGCTACCACAATTTAGAATATTGACTACTCATCTGGTATGTGATTTTTCCCTCCCTTCCCTTCCTTTCAGCTCTTTAGTGCTACAGTAGTTACATTTTATTGATGTAAAGGGAAGCAGTCATCTGCTCTGACTTCCCTGGATATCATAACCCTGATACCTTACTCTGTCACTCCTCTATTGAATGCAAAAATTCAGATTTTACTTAAGTGCGTCTTTCAAAAGGCGTCCTGTCTGGATTTGAAGACACAAAGAGATTAAAAATCCACCACTACTAGTATTTTTTTCCAGTAGTTTTAAATTATTTTTGCTTGTTGCCTTAAAGAGATGAGTATGTGATTGAAAAATAAAGACAGCAGAGGACATAAGAGGACTGCAGCTGAAAATAAAGGTATTCCAGCAAATATTCGTTTCATGTGCAAGAGAGACATTATTTTAGCACACAGGGGAATGTGAGAAGAAAATGCGATACTGTTATGGAGGAGGTGAATGATTATATTGATATAAATTAAAAATGCAATATGCAAATGCAAATTAAGTTAGCATTTAACTTAGGGATGCTTTGTTACTGAATATTATCAAATGTTGCAAGTAATTTGGAAGGCATCCCATAGTTCCTTAGGTATGGAAAAGATGGTTGATGAAGGCTGAATATTTTGACTAACTGGACTTGAGTCAAATTTCTGCTCCTTGCTGGTTCAAATATTATAATTAGCTTAAGACAAGCCTTAAAATAAAAATTTTATATTTTATTTTATATTTATATACCACGTCTGCAGGTAATTTTTCTTTCAGTGGTTTCAAGATCAGCATTTACTCTAAGCCGAGGGAATGTTATGTTTTCATTAGCCAGTTTTGTTCTTGTGGCTGTACTCTCACAATCCTTTTTTAATGTGTGCAATTTAAAGCATAAATTACTTTGACTTCTCTCCATTTTCAAGAAGTATTTTATTCTTCTTAGTGTAGCAAAATTTTTCAGTGGGTCATTGAAGCTAATCAATCTTGATATTTCTTTGTTACTGCTAATCTTCTTTTATGGTTGGAAAACACATCTTCATATTTTATTTTAACTTTGGACACTTTTTAACCACTTATGAGCAATAATAGTCTTCTAAAACATTTCATGATGTAATGTAGAACAGCCGCTAATCATTAAAAGTAAGACAGCTCTGATGGAATATTTACTGAGTAAATTGCGAAGACCCTAATAAGCAAATAATGGTGTGAGAAATGCTGAATTCTTCTACTGAAAAAACATTGGAGAATTGAAATGTAATCATAGAACCACAGAATGCTTTAGGTTGGAAGGAACTTTAAAGATCTTCTAGTTCCAACCGTCCTGTCATAGGGACACCTTCCACTAGACAAGGTTCCTCAAAGTCCCATGCAACACTTGAACACTTCCATGGATGGGGCATCCACCACTTCTCTGAGTGACCTGTGCCAGTGCCTCACTACCCCCATAGTGAAGAATTTCTTCCTTATATCTAGTCTAAATCGATCCTCTTTCAGTTCAAAGCCATCACCCCTTGTCCTTTCACTGCATGCCCTTGTAAAAAGGCCCTCTCCAGCTTTCTGGTAGGCCCCCTTCAAGTATGGGAAGGCTGCTATAAGACCTCTTTGGAGTCCTCTCCAGGATGAACAACCCCAACTCTCTCAGCCCGTCTTCACAGAAGAGGTGTTCCATCCCTCTGATCATTTCTGTGGCCCTCCTCTGGATGTGCTCCAGCAGGTCCATGTCTTTCCTGTGCTGAGGGCTCCAGAGCTGGATGCAGGACTGCAGATGGGGTCTCACCAGAGCAGAGCAGAAGGGCAGAATCACCTCCCTCGACCTGCTGGCCATCCTTCGTTGGATGCAGCCCAGGATGCGGTTTGCCTTCTGGACCATGAGCGCACATTTCTGGCTCATGTTCAGTTTTTCATCCACCAGTATCCCCAAGCCCTTCTCGGCAGGACTGCTCTCAATCCCTGCATCCCTCAGCCTGTGCTAATACCAGGGGTTGCCCCAGCCCAGGTGCAGGACCCTGCCCTTGGCCTTGTTGAACTTCATGAGGTTCACATGGGTCCACTTCTCAAGCCTGTCCAGGTCCCTCTGGATGACATCCCTTCCCTCCAGCATGTCAGCCGCACCACTCAGCTTGGTGTTGTCTGCAAACTTGCTGAGGGTGCCCTCGATCCCACTGTCTATGTCACTGATGAAGATATTAAACAGTGCCGGTCCCAATACGGACCCCTGAGGACACCATTCATCACTGGTCTCCACCAGTAATTTTAGGTTGAGTCCATCATGCGTGAGCATCTCAAGGAAACAGAAGTCTTGGCATGTTCTTTTCAATTTTTACTTTAGTTGCTGAAATAACAGTTAAAAGGAATTTCAAATGCTGCTGTTGTTATGTACTCACCTTAATATAGTGCAAATGCTGTCGTCTGAAATGGGTAGGGCTGTCCTGGCACCCACACTATCCTAGTGTTGGGGTAGGTGGTAACTGATGTTGTTGAAAACTGATTTTGCCTGTTCTTTTTCTGTGGGTCTTCAGCTAGGTGAATTTTTTGCCTGTGTGGCTGTACCAGCCTACCAGCATATTCTCTTGTACTGGAACTTCTTGGCCATAATATCTGCAGAGCCAGTCAATTCCTCAGATAGTTTGAAAAAATATGTAAATTGGAGCTGTACTTAATTTACATTTCCATTGTGTGCCTCTTTGAACATTAGGAGGGAATTTAGAAAAGGGCACATTCTGCTAGTGCAGGGTATTTGCTACCAAGTTGACATAGCAACTGATATACCAGTTAGATAAGAATATCTAAGAAGATATTACCCCTTTATGGTGAAGGAGAAGGGACTTAGGGAGGAGACTCTTTGGGGCATTTGACTTTTGCGGGAGTGAGGCAGGTGACGGACTGGAAATCCATTTTTTCCCAGTTGTTTGTCTTTGCCTGGACAGGGCTGTAGCTGTGTCCCCGGGGGAGGGGGACAGCCTGCTGCCGCTGCCGTGAGGGGCTCCTGCGGGCAGGGCCGGGGCTTCGTCGGGCGAGGCACAGCTGCCGGCACCCG